>NW_005871445.1:563885-593551 GCF_000147115.1 Myotis lucifugus | reverse complement strand
TCGAGCCTCTCTGACCCGCGGACTCCCTTTCTGGGGGACCCCCTTTCCTCCGGCCTGGGGAACGCCGGCTCCTTCTCCAACCTGGAACCTTGCCCCGCAGACGCGAACTTGGCGGCGTTCCCTCCGCTCCGCCAGCCTCAGTGCTGAGAGCCTTTTCCTAACTCGGAGCGCCTTCTCCGCGCCTTCTGCCGACGCTGAAGTTGATATACTTTTCCCCTCAAAGGGAGGCTAGTCACTTCCAGCAAGATCCCCCACAGTACTTCCCTCCTCAACCTTCCTCCTCCCCATCCACACCCTCACTGCCCGCCAGGCGTCTCACCCAAACTGTCCGCGGTGTCCCTCCGCTGCTGCACGCGAACCCCTCCACGCACCCCTCCTCTCCCACCAGCCACCAGCTCTCCACCTGCAGCAGTGATGGCTCTGGGGTCCGGGACAAGGAGAGGGACAGGAGGTCGGACCCGGGTCCTCACTGAGACGAAAAGAGCTTCAGTTGCTGGCTAAAAAGCACCGAGGATCCTTAGGATGAGGTGCGAGGTCCTTGCACGCCTAGCCTCACCCTTGCGCTCCTGCAGGACCGGATGGGAGTATAAGCGCCTGAGAACAGCGACCAGTGCTGTCCAGTTCACCCTCTGTCCCCAGAACCGGGCTCAGGCCCCGCCCATCACAGGCACTGTCTGTTGAAGGATGACATGCCTGGCCAGCTGGCAATGCCTCTCCGATGCTGTGCTGTTTCATATCCTGCTCCTTTCTCCACTTAGAGTGGTCTTTTCCTTGCTTGCTGGGTAATGCCTCCCCCTCCTCCTTTGGGGAGACTTCCCTGACCCCAGGTGAGCTCTGTGCTCTCCATGGTGTGTAAATACCTGGGTAATACGTCTCCCCCACTAGACTGGGGGAGCCAGACACATATGGTGTCTGCTCTTCTGGAGAAAAGGTGTACCAAGGATGAGGCTGAAGAGAGGAGCCGAGCTGGGTCCAGACTGGATCCAGGTGTGGGGAGGAATGTTTCCCTCAGCACTGCCCGATAGAACCTTCCAGTCATTCCGTAATCTGTGCTGTCGGATACGGTAGCCACTAGCCACCTGTGGCTGTTGAGCACTTGAAATATGGCTAATGCAACTAAGAAACTGAATTTTACATTTTATCTAACTTTAAATTTAAGTAGCCGCATATGACTAACGTTTACAATATTGGACAGCACCAAATAGGAAAATTATTTTTTCTTCACTGCTATCACCCCCTCCTCTGTCCTCACAACATCACACCTGAAAGACTAAATGACTTCTTGGCCACCAGAGGTTGGCCAAGAGAAGGTAGCTTAATAGGCTTACTTACAAGTAAGACAATTTTGATTAATAGATTAAGCAGGGATTTTGTTTAAAAACAACAGGAGAAATTGTAGATGGACACAACCTACGTAACACTCCATGACATTATCGTGTAAACCTCAGAAATAATGATTACCGCTTTTCTGATCATCAAAATAACTTTTGTTTATTGGAGGACAATTGATTGAACTCATCCTTGATTATTGTAATGCAGTTTATCGCCAGTTTTTCACTTCTACTAAGGACACATTGAATCCATGTGCGTTCGCCTGTGTATGAAGAAGTGGTCACTTCCTTAAGATAAATTCATAGAAATGATGGGGATTATCGAATCCAAGAAAATGAACGTTTGGCATAATGCCACATTGCCCACTGGAAAGTTGTCCCAGTTCACAGTTCTCTAAGAACATATAAATGTGCCTGCTTTTAGTCATCTCATGCGAGGCATTATCATTTATAAGTATTGGCCAAAGCTGTACCTTGTTTTAATTTTAATTTCTTTGTTTAGTAAGTAGGTGAAACTTTTCTTATATTTATTCATAATTGGTATTTGTTTTTTAATGAAATATATACATGAATTTTGCCCATTTTTCCTTTGGAATGTTTATTTTTTTCCTCATTGGAGCACTTTTTATTTGTTGTGGGCATTAATTTTTTTGGTCTAATATGTAGCAGAGATTTTTTTGAAGTTCATTATTTGCCTTTTCACATGGTTTATGGTATTTTTTGATTAAAGTTTTTACTATTTTTAAATATATATATACTTTTATTGATTTCAGAGAGGAAGGGAGAGGGAGAAAGGGAAAGAAACATCAATGATGAGAGAGAATCATCAATCGGCTACCTCCTACATGCTCCCCAGTGGGGATGGAGCCCACAACCTGGGCAAATGCCCCAACTGGGAATCGAACTGGTGACCTCCTGATTCCTGGGTCGATGTTCAACCACTGAGCCACACCCGACAGGGCTACTATCTTTTTAAAAATTTGGTCAGATCTACTTATTCCTCCTGTTTGTGCTTGATTAGAACGACTTCTCTAACTTAAAACAAATCAGTGTCCATCTACAATTTCTCCTGTTGTTTTTAAACAAAATCCCTGTTTAATCTATTAATCAAAATTGTCTTACTTGTAAGTAAGCCTATTAAGCTACCTTCTCTTGGACAGGCATCGTGGGCTCTTAGGGCCAAGAGAAGAATCAGCTTGAAACTTCTTAACCATTCAAGTGTGTGGGTTCCTCCTCCAGGCCCACTGTTCCAGAAAGTCCAGGGTGGTCATGGGCGTGTGGATTCTCTGCGGCTGATTCTGGTGGAGGTGAGAACCTCTCCTCGTTTGTGGGCACGCTGCCAGATTAGCCTCCCTTACTCCGAAGTCCTCACCTCTCACTTCCTATTATGTCAAGTTTAAGTGCCACTGCTTCATGTTTGGGGCCTTTCAGAGTCTGGTTTAGCCATATTTACTCAATCATCTTGTGGAAAAAGAGACATTACTTTTAGGATGACAGCTGCCTTTGCTAAATAGCCCAGGGCAACGCTGATAGCTGGCGGGCAGACACAGCGCGTGATGAATGTAAGGGAGCAAGGAGTGGCCCTGATGCTAGACATCCAGGCAGTAGCAGCGAGAGAAAGACCAGCTGCAAAATCCGGAGGCCGCAGCGCAAGGCGCTTATGCCGTGAAACCCATTGCCCTAGATGTGTGTGTGTCCGGATTTTGTGGGAAGGCGTATCAGGTAGTGTTCAAGTACAAGGGCTTTGGAATGAGACAGACCTGAGCTCAAGTTCCTGTCCTTTCACTTGCTGTGCGTGTAGCCTAGGACACGTTGCTTAACCCCTCTGAGCCTTGATTCACTCATTTGAAACATGACAGTAACACCTGTCTCACAATATTGATGTGAGCTTTAAAGGAATTGATTTCTACAAAATGACAAAAATAGCGTGTGGCACAAAGCATACGAATGGTAACTTTTCTGGACAAAAATGATTAACATTTATCTGAGAGTTCTCTGCCTTTCCCTTCCCTGGCCTTGTTAAAATTTTAGCTTTGCCCATTCAAGTTCTCTTCCTCCCCTGCCCTCAGAGCGAGGCTTGCTTTCTCACCTTTCTGCGTGCAGATTTAGGAAGAGAGGGATTGGGAGGAGGATGGTGGGTACACAGGGCGCTGGTTAGGACTGGCTGGAAAAAAGCTTTTAGGGGGTGAGTTAGAGGCGAGAGGTACAGAAACGCCTGGTTTGTCTGAGGGAGGTCAGTAAGTCTCCCTCGTGTTCTTGTTGCTTTAAAATTTATTTCAGAAAATATGTCTGCTCTCTTTTGTGACTGTGATGATCAAGAAATACAGTTAATGAGCCTGAATTATTTGCAGTCATTCTCCTGTAGCTGAACTGGGTCATTTTGGCGGCAGCACTTCATGGCGCCGATACAGTGAGCCACGGCATGGACAGGGTTACATGTTAGTAGGATCCAATTTGCAAGGCGAATCCTGAAGATCAGAGACTCTACAAGTGGAACTTGAGCCATCACCGCGGCCAGCCTCTCAGACATGGTTCACGCAGCGGGTCCGGACCAGCAGTAGCCGCCTTCCCTGGACTTTTGTTGGAAATGCACATTCTCCAGCTCAAGCCCACATCTACTCAGTTGGAATCTCTGGAGGTGGGGCTCAGGGAGCTGTGGTTCCCGATCCTCTCCTGTGTGAGAATCACCAGGAGGGCTGCTGACACGGGTTCGGGGCCTCACCTCCAGAGGCTCACTGAGTGAGGCTGGGACTATGAAGTGTCTTTCTAACAAGCTCACAGGTAATGCCAGTCCTGCTGGCCCAGGGACATGCTTTGAAAACCACTCCATCAGGGCAGTGCAGGGGTCTTTTCTACGACAACCCTTGCAGCTGGTCATCCCACTTCTATGTTCTATTACATCGAAGGGCAGGGCGCCCACTACGTCATCAGGCAAGCCTTCCGGTTCTTGGGCAGCTCTGATATCTTTCCCTAATCACAGCGCCGAAGCTCACCTCATTGTACTTTGTCACCTGTCATTCACAATTCTGCTTTCATAGCCTTTTGCAGTAGCAAGGCCTTGGTTCTGATTCCAGGTGAAAAGTAGAGGCTCAGATTGTGGGGTGCAGACTCAGCAGGCAAATGGTTCCTACTCCTGGCCACCCAGGTGTGATCACCACTGAACAGTCATTCAGCCACAGGCAGGCCTAGTAACTCTTTGGGCTCTTTTCTGATCGGTGCCTTGCCAGTTGCTAAATTGAAAAAAAAAAAAAAAAAAAAGATTACCGAAAGCTCTGAATGACAAGCCAAGGTGAATGATTGGCTTATGCAACTGGAACTTGCTAGGGTAGACCAAGCTTTGGGAGAGGATGGACCCAGGGGCTCAAATAATGTCACCAGTAGTCTTTCTTCTTTTTGGGTTGGCTTTCTTTCTTGCTGAAGTCTTTCCTCTTGGAGGGAGAGAAAGGAACTATTCTAGGCTCACTTTCTGCCAATGTACGATCCCAACAGAAAGATAGGGCCTCTTTCTCGGGAGTTCTAGATCATGTCTCAGGCCTGACAGTCATTGGATCTCTTGGGTTCTGTGCTCATCCCTGAACCAATTGTTTGGGCCAGACAAGGGTGAAACATGCTCATTGGCTGCGTCTGGGTCATGTACCCCACGCAGGACTGAGGGGTTAGATCACTTCCATCCACAAGAGACCAGGAGATAGTGATTGTCCAAAGAAAGAATCACAGTACTATTACCAGAAGGGGTGACGGATACTGGGTTGGCAAAAAAAAAAAAAAAATAGTGCCATTGTATCTGGGAAGCTTTCCAAAATACAGAACCAAGATGTCACCCCAGAGCCACAGAATTGGGGTTTCTGTATTTTTTTTAAGTTCTCATTGTAAAAGTCTACCTCAGTTGAGTGAATAAATTATGCTTACTATGTTTAGCCACAGTGGGTGCAGAACCCTACATAGACAGAAGATTGTGAATTACAAATGGAAAACAACATATTTTCTACTTTCCCAAATATTGCTTCCCACATAGTGGCTCCCTTATTACTAATGCACATACCCACGCCTGTGAGAACAAATTTGATGCCAAGACAAATGCTTTCTTGTTCCCGAATATGGTTCTCCAGGCCAGATAGGAGCAGAAAAGAACAATTATCCATCATGCATTGCGTTGCCTTCTTTTCTTCTTCCTTCTGTTTCTCCTGACTCAGATTCTTAGATTTGTTTGTGTTTATTTTTCCCAGGAGACACTTTTTTCCAGGTGGTTTTGTAAACAAGTATTTCAGTGTGAGGTGTTTCCATCGTCTTCATCCTTCCACATGCTGCTGTTACTCTTTCTGTTTGTGTCGGGGCCATAAGTGTTTAATCACAAATAAGTGCTGCTGTCGGTTTCCTTTTGGAAAAACAGCAGACTTCCTGGGAAGGACTATGAAGAGCTGTCTTGCATTGGGCTGACATAATGGGCTCTTAGGGCCCACAGGAGAAAATTCATTTTCATATTATGTCTGCTCTCCTGTGAGAAGGAAAAAGAATCCATCTTTTATTATTCACTAAAGAGGTTAAGTTAATACAAACCAGCTTCCTTTCTTGGAGGAAGACAATAGTCAAATTAGTTTTGCTGTGGAAGGTTCACATGAGAAATTATGTTTGGTTGTCTGGTTTCTAGAGCTGAAGATCTGAACAGAGATGGCGTCTGGCGAATAACGCTGTCGGGAAGTTATAAGGGATTTGGCCTGTACAGCGAGACTCGCCGCTGGCTTTCCGGGGGTGGGGGTGGGGGGTGGATCTAACGCCACGTGCAAGTGTGGAGATGGACCACACGTCCGGCTGTCTCTAGAGCTAGGATCAGTGTTGAAAATAAGGTAATTTACCTTTTTTTCTGTGCTGCCTGAAATCCAGTGTCTTTGACACAGCACCTCGATTCCAACCCGTCACATGTTCAGTGCTCAGTAGTCAAGCGTGGTTTGTGGCTGCTTTATTGGACAGTGCAGGTATGGACCCTCAAGTAGGAAATGTAAGAAGAATACATCATGGTTTTTGTTTTGTTCTTTAATGTGACTGTGAATCACAGTCAAATAGGGAAAGGTAAAAAAAAAATTGGGGGTGGGTGGGTAGGATAACAGGAATCTTTAGGAAAAGGGGATCAATAAATAAACTTAGTGAGTCAGGAAGAATGACTGTGTTTTGATGAACTTTGGTTAACTATTCATATAAATCCCAAGTAAAATTTAGACTTAAATGTGAAACCATAGTGTCATGGACACATGAGGTCATTAAAATATTTTCATTGGGGCAAAGTAGTGTACATAAACAGTTAAAAACAGAGAGGGAGTGATTTTTTCTGTGTCAAATGTTACTGATGGGTCAAGCCAAATGAAGAACTAAGAATTGGGCCCAGCCGGTGTGGCTCAGTAATTAAGTGTCGACCTATAAACCAGGAGGTCACCGTTCAATTCCCAGTCGGGGCACATGCCTGGGTTGCAGGCTCAATCCCCAGGGTGGCACATGCAGGAGGCAGCAGATCAATGATTCTCTCTCATCATTAGTGTTTCTATCTCTCTTTTCCTCTCCCTTCTTCTCTGGAATCAATTAAAAAATAAAAATAAAAGAGAACTAAGAATTGGCCATTGGGTTTAGCATGTGTGGTCACTGGTTGCCTTTGACAAGAGCTGTTTCTTGGGGAGAGTGAGGATGAGAATGTCTTCCTGGCCGGGCTTCAGGCTCTAATGAAAGAGGAATTGGAAACAGTGAATAGCGCCAACTCTGCAGGCATGGAAGGGATGTGAGTTGAAAAATTGATTTGATTTGATTTTGCGTTCGCTTTATAAAGATGTTTATGTCTGATGGGAATGATCCAGCAAAGAGAAAAGATTTCAGCAGGGGAGTGGCTATTTGACTTGAAAAGGAGAAAATTCACAGAGGACATGAGAGCTGTCTTCCCACATTTGAAAAGGTGTCATGGAACGGGAAGTAGGCCCCCTCTGCGTCTGGCCCCAGCTAGACCTCCCATCGCAGCGGGCGGGCGGACCACACAGCCTGGACTCAGGACATGAAAGTGCATCCGGCAGCCAGCGCTCCCCGCTAGCCGGCTGACTTCAGGAGGCAGTACAGTTTTTATCACCGGAGAGGTGAAAGGCATTAGCGCCTCTCGACTGTTAGGTGCTTGCAGTGGCACAGAGCTGCCCCAACAGGTTTTGGTGGCGGTGCTGACAGAGACTCAGGCGGCGGTGTTGAGCAGGTGCGGGAGAGAGATGGGTCACAGCCCAGGGCAGCGTGGCCCCGAACCCCGCAATTAGCAGCTCCCTCGGCGGGCGCCCTGCTGCTGGAGCAGAAATGCGTAGCGCTGGGATCAAGCTTTCTTACACCCAAATAGCAGAATGCCGTGCCTTCCCATAGAAGCACTGCCTCCTTTCGGCGTCACCTGGAAGTTATGCCCTTGCACCCACCAGAAGGAAGTTGTGCCACATGGTCACGCGGACTGGAAGCTCAAAATCCACCCGGACTGGCGTCACCATGATGGTCACTCGGTAATCTGTTGCCTCCAACGGAATCCACTCTGCCTGCGGTGAGCGGAAGGGTTTAATAGTGACCCGGGAGTTAAGTGCTTACAAAGTTGTCAGCCGGCTGGGCAGCAGGCTGCAGTCTGAGCTCCCAGCGCCCAGAACCACTGTGCTCTGTGTGCACAGGAGAGCGGCCACCTCCCAACAAGACACTGACTGATGCAGCAGCTGCCAAGGAGCTGCCGCCTCCAGAGCCACGGCGGCTCTGCCCTGACCTGCAAATGCCAGGCGATGCCCTGGATCCTCTCGCTGAGTCTGCCTGGCTCCGTGCCAGATCAGAGGCTCTCTGAACCTGAGCTGTGGAATCTAGATCACGGCCAGAACTCGGACCTGCAAAGGAGGTTAGGACAATTGCGTTTTTAACTTCCCAACTTCTGCACCCTGGAATGGGGTTGAAATGGGGACTGAGCCAGTCGTCCCACAGTATCTGCCACAAGCAGCATCTTTCTGTAATAAAGCACAGATGCATTAGAGTCTAATGATTAGACACACTGATCAGAAGTTGGCAGCATGCCAGGGGAGGTTCCTGTAACTGCTGTGCCCCTGCGTCCCTGGCAGCCAATCTGCCCCTCAGAGATTAGCAGAGAAATTGAGCAGGTCCCACCGTGGCCTGTCTGCCTGCAGCCACCAGTGACCTCAGTCAAAAAAGGCCAAAGCAGCCTGACAGCCTCCCTGTTCCAAATGACCCTTCTCCTCAGGTAGTTGGGGTCACTTATCCACACAGCACATATGTACTGAGCCCTCTGTGTGCTGGGCACGGGGTACTGAGAACGGCCAGGTGGGGTGCCCGCTGCCGGGGAGCTAACTTGTCGTGGACAAGGGCAGACGATGCGCCAGCAGAAGACGGAGTAACCACTATGACTTCGCTGGTGCTGAGTGCTCGGGGGAAGAAGGGTACCGGACAGAGTGACTGTGTGTGGGAGGGGGCAGTTTAGATTTGGGGACAGAAGGAAATTGTTTTCCCACTGCTCCCCGCTCTGCAGGGAATACTGCTCCCGTAGCCGCTGAGCCAGCTCCGACCCCCAGAGCTGGTTTCGGTTTGAAGGTAGGCGAGAGTGATGATTTGAGCTTGGGTTAAGATCGTTTTCAGCCCACAGTCTGAGCAAGGAATAATGCACAAGATCAAAAATGCAAGGCAGTAGGTGTGGCTCCTGGAAGCTTCCCCCGTTCCTGGTGGAATTACGGCTGAAACTCCAAGATCAACGCTACCTGCGCCGTGGGAGAACTGGCCACGTTGAAGGGGCTGGAACTGAGACCTTGTTGCCTTTTATGCCACTTGCATCCAGGGACCTGCCTGCCAGCGTGTGAGGCAGCACCTGTGCCACAGTGTATCCTCCCATGGTCCGTCTCTGCCGCATCGTTGGGCCTCAGCAGGCCTGGCCATGTCACCACGGCTGCCAGGTCCCCTCGGGAGCTCTCGGTGGCCGCGTGGCCAGCAGCAGAGGGCTCACTGGGAAGCGGCCACATTTTCATGACCGCCCTCCGTTTAGACTCACAATACTAACACTCAAGGCACACCAAGGGCTCGGAGTCCCAACAGAAGAGGAGAAAACTAAACTGATTTCTGAGGGCTGTCTGTCCCCAGTGTAATACCTGTCCCCCCACACACACACACAAAAGCACCCGCCCAAGGGGTTCACTCCTGGACCCCTGGTGCCCTCTCCCAGGCCCTGCCCCCAGAGAGCACCTCCTCACTGTGGATCAGCCCCTCCTGCCAGTTCAGGCAGTTTTATCCTGGAGCCTTGGGAGGTCTGCCTCTTCTATCTGATCTTTTGTTTTCAGAGAATTCTTGATCTTTCATTTTCTTGAGAAAACAAAGCTGTTCTGTTGTTTATCTGGCGCCGCTAAAAGTCTCCTGCTCTGTCCTCTCCCTCGGCCTCTGCAAGCCTTATTTCCTGGGTCTGGGCCAGCGAACTCCTGATGCTCATCCTTGAACTGAAGCGCTTCCGTCTGGGTCTGGGTTCGCCTGTTAATAACAGGGTAGACTCACCTGACCCCCTGCCCTTTCGTCTGAGCAGCAGTGAACCTTGGCTTTCGGAGCCTGAGCTGGAGCTCCGGTCCTGACGCCTCTTCGGGGGCAGGAAGGGTGCAGAGGCTGTGGGAACGGGCCACCTGTTTTCACTCTCTCCCCAGGCTGTCCCTTCCATCTGCAGAGTCCCCTGTGCTGTGGTGTGGGTGACCCCACGCAGGACTTCCCTGGAATTTTCAACTCTTCCTCCCTTCCCCCCACTTCAGGGCAAACAGCTCCCTTCAAAGAGGGCCTGGCTCGGCGTCATTTCCCGACTCACGGGCCTTCTTAGGGGGTTCATATAAGCTTTCGGTCAAGAGGTTCGAGTGGCTAAGATATACTTTTTCTTCTCTTCTTCAGCCTTTCTCAGGTTAGGCCCCCCTCCCTATTAGAAAGCTTGGCAGTGGGGGGAGCGGGGGAATGAAGCAGAAACAGCTCCTGCCCAGCCCCACCCCTGCTTCCAGGGGAGGCCTGGAGAGCATTCTTGGTCATTTCCCTCCCATCACATTACAGGTAGAATTCCATGTTCGCTTTCAGCTTGTCAACATTTCATTGTGTACACAGGTCTTCGGAGTTATAGCATGGAGTTTGGCCATTCTCTTGTTTCAATACGTTTTCTCCGAATATTGGGCTATTTTTGCTGATTCCCATGGATTCCAAGGAGTTGTGCAAATGAGCGCTTACTCTCCATCTTTCCAAGAAGTTCTCCAACTGCCCACTATGTTAAATAGCGAGACAATAAAGATAAAATATATCAGAAGATTAAAGGAATGTA
Source organism: Myotis lucifugus (assembly GCF_000147115.1). Lineage (NCBI taxonomy): Eukaryota > Metazoa > Chordata > Mammalia > Chiroptera > Vespertilionidae > Myotis > Myotis lucifugus. The sequence continues at coordinate 582,895 of NW_005871445.1, read as the reverse complement.
CGTTTTTTAAACTAGGAAGTTAAGACTAGAAAAGATAACAGAAATGAGAAAAAGGATTAAAATTAACAATGATGAAACAGAATCCAAACAGTTAGAAAATGAAGCTAAAGAATTAGATGAAAGTATAAAAAAAGAACTCAGAAACTAGGGGTAAAGGTATGGCAAAAATATAAAATTAAATGGTGATAAAGGTTTAAAAGAACTAACACTTAAGTGTTTTTAAACAAAACTTAAAGATTAAAGGGTTAGAAAATAACATGTTAAAACAATGAATTAATCTTATTTCAAGATTAAAATAAACTAAAAGATAAACTGTAAGCTATCAGAGGGGGATTTGGGGGCTGGGTGAAAAAGCTGAAGGGATTAAACAAAAACAACAACAAAAGCCCTGGCTGGTTGCTCAGTGGTTAGAGCATTGGCCCTCGGACCAAAGGGTTGCAGGTTTGATTCCCAGTCAAGGGCACATACCTTGGCTTCAGTTTCAGGTTCAATCCCTGGCCCAGGTTGGGGCAAGTACAGGAAGCAACCAGTCAATGTGTGTGTGTCTCTCTCTTTCCCCCTCCCCCTCCCTTCTACTCTCTCTAAAAATCAATGGAAAAAATATCCTCGGATGAGAATTAAAAACAAAACAAGACCTCATCAACACAGACAACAGTATGAGTATGGTGATTACCAGAGGGAAAGGTGGAAAGAGGGGGTAAAAGAGGGTAAAGGGTAAAGTGGTGATGGAAGGAGACTTGACTTGGGGTGGTGAACACACAATACAATGTATAGATGATTTATTATAAAATTGAACACCTGAAGCCTATATACTTTTATTAACTAATTAGAGGCCTGATGCACGAAATTCGTGCAAGGGGCTCAGCCCCCACTGCCGCAGCAGCTGCCTTGGCCTTCCGCCGCCACAGCTTCATCCAGAAGGTCATCCGGAAGGACATCCGGAAGGACGTCTGGTCTAATTAGCATATTATGCTTTTATTATTATAGACTAGAGGCCCGGTGCACAAAAATTTGTGCACTCGGGGGGGAAGAGGGGTCCCTCAGCCCGGCCTGTGCCCTCTCGCAGTCTGGGACCCCTCAGGAGATAACGACCTGCTGGCTTAGGCCTGCTCCTGGGTGGCAGAGGGCAGGCCCAATCCCTAGGTGCAGCCTATGGTCGGGCTCAGAGCAGGGCTGATTGGGGAGTTGGGGCGCTGCCCCCTGTCATGCACAGAGCAGGGTGGATTGGGAGGTTACGATGCCACCCTCAGTCACACTCAGGGTAGGGCTGATTGGGGGGTTGGGGCACCACCCCCTATCACACTCAAGGCAGGGTTAATGGGGAGGTTGCGGCGCCACCCCCTGTGATGCACAGAGCAGGACCAATCAGGGGGTTGGGGCGCTGCCCCCTGTCACTCACAGAGCAGGGCCAATCAGGGGGTTGGGGCACTGCCCTCCCCCCCCCGTCACGCACAGAGCAGGGCCCATCAGGGGGTTGGGGAGCTCCCCCCTGTCACTCACAGAGTAGGGCCGATAGGGGAGTTAGGGCACCGCCCCCTGTCACAGAGCAGGGCCCGTGGGGGGGGGGGTTGGGGTGCCACCCCCTGTCACACACAGAGCCGCAGGGTGATCAGGGGGTTTGGGCGCTGCACCCTGTCATGCTGATCTGGTGCCAGGAGGCCTCGCGGCTCCGCTGATCCCGGTGCTGGGAGGCATATTACCCTTTTACTATATAGGATAGAGGCCTGGGGGCTGGCTGGTTTGCCCTGAAGGGTGTCCTGGATCAGGGTGGGGGTCCCCACTGGGGTGCCTGGCCAGCCTGGATGAGGGGCTGAGGGCTGCTTTCAGGCTGGCGGTTTTGACTGCTTTCAGGCTGACTGAAGCTCCCAACCGCTCCTAGCCTGGATGAGGGGCTGAGGGCTGCTTTCAGGCTGGCGGTTTTGACTGCTTTCAGGCTGACTGAAGCTCCCAACCGCTCCTTTTTTTCTTTTTTTTTTTCTTCTGGGCCAGCTTTAGCTCTGGCTCTAGCTCTGAGGCTTCCGCTGCTGGTTTGTTTGCCGTTCTATAATCGAAACAATGTATAACTTCAGCTCTGAGATCCCAGCCGGCTATATTTGTTAGAATGTTTCAAACTGCCAGCTCAGAGGCCGGCAAGTCAGGCGTTGGAGTCTGCAGTCACTGGAGCAAGCAAGCCTCACGTTCGCTTCCAGCTGCCTGGCTGCCGGCCGCCATCTTGGCTGACAGTTAATTTGCATAAGGATACGCTGATTAGCCAATGGGAAGGGTAGCGGTCGTACGCCAATTACCATTTTTCTCTTTTATTAGTGTAGATGTCACTCCAATAAATTCAGTAAAAAAGAAGTCATTATAAGGAGTCCCTTCTGACCAGTGTTATCTAAGGGTGCTTTTAATGTCCCATTTCTAAGTCACTGGGCTTTGTTTGCTTGCCTGTCTGTGGGCAGAGAAAGGAGCAGGCAGGCTTCAGGCTGCATATCTCAGTGTATTCCCACGAGCAGTCGTGTGTTAATCCACTGCTACCTGCTCTATGCCATTCCTCTCGAAATGTGGGTTTGGTCTACAGTGTCGTGGCCAGTGTAAGCCCGCTCTTTGGCTTTTCTTGGAAACTTTAACTGGAGATGAGGAGACAGTCTATGCCCCCCATGAGGCTCCCGCTGGTTGTTCTCCGGAAGCCCTCTAGACAGAGCAGCCCTTACGGGGTGAAGGTGCCTTTTCCTGGATGAGTCTGAGGTGGTTTAGATGCTCACTGACCTCCTTTTGCCCGAGAGCCCCTGACTGGACAGTGTGGGACTTCACTCAGGTTGAGGTCGTGGGGATGTGGACGGGCCTTCTCTCCGCAGCTTGCTCATGCAGAAGGGCGTGATGCGGGCTTGGTGGGACACTGGTGTTGGGAGTGCCTTGGCTTCCTGCCCCTCGCTGACTAATGGGACTGGCCTCTGGGTACCAGCATCGGCCAGTGATCGGCCTGTCATTCTTCTCCGTTCTCAGTGCCTTTCCCATCCTTCCTCAGCACAGCGCTTCCGCCTCCAGGCCCACCGATGGATCCGCTGACGAAGGGGTCCTGCGGGGGCCAGGTCGCACAGACCCTTCTGTGGAAAGCAACGTCGTCTCTCTCCTTCCGCATCCAGCCCCTTCAGACGTGGCCAGCAACAGGCCCTGAAGCAGAGTCCCAGGTCACCCTGTAAGTAAGTAGAAGAACATCCTCTGTTTGGGCTCATGTTCACTGTCACCTGAAATCCCTCAGTGCTCAGGGAGGAAATGACCTTTTGTGGGGGAGAATAGGGAGGGAGAAGGAGTGGATATTGGTTTGGGAGATTTCAGGTTTTGTTCTTAATGATATCTTATTCATGTATTTATTCATGTATTTACTTATTTATTTATTTACTTAACAATATTCATTGAGCACCTGCTCAGCCAGGCCCTATGTCAGCTGTAGTGAGCAAAACAGATTCAATTCCTGTGTTGAGGGCATTTACAGCTCATGGGACAGAATCAAATAACCACACAAATAAATGCTAACTAATTTGTGGTATGTGCTACGAAATGTGTTGCTTTGATTCAGTAAACCTTTACAGAATGTCTTATATAACATACTGGGGGTATAAGAGAATATGAGATTCCCTTATAGTATCTAGAGGGGGAAATCCAACATTATTCAGAAAAGTGGTAATAATAACTATGCTATAACTAATATGTTACTAGATTCTAAGCCCAATAGGGTGGTAACTATGGTTTCCTGTTTACTCCTGAATCCCCAGGGTTTTGTTATGGTGTGCAATAATATCTGTTAAATAAATGAATGAGTAAATGATTGAAGAAGGTAGTACAAGGCAGAGTGCTTAGCTCTCCAGGGGAATCAAAGGCAACTAGGTGCTGAGATATGATTGACTTAAAAACAAATGAGACGTTTATGCATAGAGGCACAGTCCATAGACAGACAGTAGTGCCTGGAAGGGCTGGGGAGAGGAAGGCAGCAGGATGGAGAGGGTTAATGGGGGGGGGGGTGGAAAGGGGGACATTTGTAATACTTTCAACAGTAAAACTAAATTAGACAAAAACAATGAGACACTTCCGCAATTTAATGCAAGAAATATGTATGGATGCTCACTGTACCCAGTGCTTTTGTGAAGCTAATTCCTCACGGAGGGGATGGGTCAGAATCACCTGTGGGGCTTAAGACACAACTGATGCCCAAGGCCCACCCCCAGATTCAGATTCAGTGGCTCTGGAGTGGGTGAAAGAGGACTCTGAGGACTCTTCTTCTCCAGGAACTTGTAGCCTTTCCTGGGAAACACAAGTAGCCCGATAATCCCTGTGCTCCCAGAAAAGAAGCGTGCACCCACTGCGGTAGGGGTTAGTAACCGCTGGAGGACGGGGAGCAGAGGGGCGGCAGGTGAGCTTAGCTGGGCAGGATGCGCGTCACCGGGCAGGAGAGGGGGAAGAGGCCACTTCACACAGAGGGGACGGCGGAGCTAAGGCTGGGAGGCCTGAGCGTGTGCCCCGCCGTGTTGACAGGCATGGCAGCGGCGGTTGTCTGCCCCGCTGCACCTGAGAATCACCCTGGGGGCTTTAAAAACACACGGAAGCCTGCACCATCCCTCCAGGATCCTGAGGTCTAGGGTGGGACACAAATACCAAGATTTTATGAAGCCCCAGCTGATTCGAATGTGCAGATGTTGAGAAAGGCTGCTTTTAAAAATGTGACCGCACATAAAGAGATGCCAAATAGTTACAAAGCACTGTATATGCCTGGCTAAGAGGTCGGAACTTTATATCTTGGCAATGGGGAGCCGTGGGTAGCTTTTATGATGTTACGAGATGGTGCCGATTTAAATAGACAAGGTTCACAGAGTTGGGATAAATTCCGAATTGCTAGTTCTGTTGTGGATTGATTCCTCAGGGAAGCTAGAGGATGTCTGGGGTCACCGCCGACTCTTCAGAACTACTGCCAAACCTTCCACGGGGGCCCCTGCGGTCTGTTTATGAGAATATGAGAATTGAATATTTTCTTGATTTGAAACTGAAATCTCAAATTTCAGTGAATATTGAATTTTCTGAGCAAAATGCTCCTGATTTTTGGAGGCCTCTGGTAACCAGAGTCCTGGGCAGTTCTGGCGCGCTGTAAGAGAGAGAAGGGACGCCAGGGCTCCACCTACCAAAGGTGGGGTGAGGAGAAGAGCAGCTCTCCCTTCCTCAGAGCACCAGGCAGAGGGTTGGGTCCTCACAGTGGTCCAGCCAGCACCACCTCTTCTCTAGACTACCAGCCCCATAATGCATCGCGCAGATGACACAATCCAGGAGGCGGGCGGAACGTCGGAAGAACCTATAAGAAGCAGCCCGAGTGGCACAATCTGGGCCCTATTGGTGAATCCTGTTCGGCCCTGGTGATTGGCGGCTGCGGATGTTAGGTTTAGGTTCTCTGGAAGCCGTGCTGGAAAGATGGCTTTAAGAACTGCGATTCTGTGGACCACTCTTTCATTAACTCATTTATTCAACAAATATTTATTGATTACTTGCATACCGGGCATTTGCGCAAACATCCTAAATGCGTTTGCTTATTTAGTCTTCACACTCAAAAAAACAAAACCCGATGCGGTAGCTCCTGTTAGCTTCATTTTACAGATAAGGAAGCAAGCTGGGTGCAGAACGGTTAAGACTTGTCCAGGATCTGGTTGCCCACAGAGCTGTGTGTTATCTTCTCTCCTATTTCCATCTGGAAAAACCCACCTGAGTCTTCTAGAGACAGGTCTAAGCCCCATCTGCATTGGTCTCCCCTGCTGGAGATTGACAGTGGAGACTGACACAGCAATTCCCCTGGCAGCCATGCAGGCAAGGGTCTGCCCCTCTACAGAGCGGGCTGTTTCAGCTCCATGCTTGGGGGAAAGGAGTAGTAGTTGGAAGTGCATTGGGCTCTAGGGCTGTTTGCCAATGAAACTCTGACAGTGAGGAAATTTATATTTTGATTCCCATTTGCCCAACTCCTGTCACTAATTCCCAATCGATTCCAAACATAGAGAAGGGAGCAGATGATTGACTGATAAGCTCCCAAAACTCCAACAACTGTGAGCCAGGCAGGGATCTGTGTGGGTCTGGTTCGGAGAGGCTTGTTTGGTTTTGTTGGGTTTGATTCTCTTGTTCTCGCCTGTCTTAGCAGAGTACCTGGCATGTAGAAAGGGCTCACTAAATATGTTTGTTGGGTGTAAGTTAAGGGTCATAGAGCAGAGATGCCAGTTAGAAGGCTTCTGCACCAAGGAAGGTCTGTGATAAAGCAGAGAAAGTGAAAATGGAAAGGAGAGAAGGGACAAGGGACACAGAGACCTTGTGGAATTCTGCACATGTCCTCGGGGCCAAATGGCACATGCAAGGTTGTGCATTGCAGTGTACTAGTCCTTTATCTAGGGAATTGGTTACATAAAATAGGGTCCATCTACTCAGTAGAATACAATGTGGCCATAAGAAAGAATACAGGAGCTTTTGGGTACTGATTTGGAAAGATCGCCAAGGTATATGAACTTAAAAATAACAAAAACAAGAAGTAGAGTTGTGCATGGTTTGCTGCCATTTGTGTAAAGTAAGAGGGGAGGGGAGGAATAGGTATTTCTCTTTCTTTGTAAACGCATCCAGCATCTTTGGGAGACACACGAACAGTCCAGGGGGGAGAGGAGGTGCAGAAGGGGAGGCTTTGCCCTGTTCAGCCTTTTAGTTTTGAATCATGGGAGTGTGATCTGTCTTCAAAGAATGAAATACAAATACACCGATACAAACCTACTACAACTTTCAAAAGCAATGCTGTGCAGGCAGCAGTGACAGGGCCTGGCGACTGATTAGATGTTGGATGTGAGAGGAGACAGAGATGACTCTGGACTTGATACCTTGAGCAACTGGGGAAAAGATGGCAGTTCTGCCAACTGAGATGCGAATGCAGCAGTGGGAGTGAGTGTGATCCGGGCCTGGTTATGCTTTAGGGGCTGCTCAGGTGTCCACGGAACTCTATCCAGCAGTTGGAAGTCTGAGTTTGCGGTTGGTTGGAGAGAAAGAGCCAAGTTGGAGGTTTGGTTTGAGCCTCGTTAGCACAGAGGTGCAGGAACAGTGAGGTCCCCAGGGAGGGAGGCCACCTGACTGAAGGGAGAGGAATGTGGATCTTCACAGGTCAAGGATGACGTGGGCTCACAGGTGAGTGGGGGAGGAGCATGGGCGCTCTCTGCCAGAACATCCTGGCCCTTGGCTTGGAACAGAGGCTGCAGGTGCCCTGCTCACCACTGAGCTCCACATCCCCTCGAGGGATAATTGCTAAAAGCAATCATTTTTCCTCAAGGAGGTTATGCCATTACTAAGAATTGTATTCCTTTGATGATTCAAGTTTTCTATTCTTTGAAATTGTACAGTCCTCCTGGGCCAGCAACCCATTTTTGGTGCTCACCTCATCTCAAAGTACAGTACAGAACACCATAAGGACACACTATAAATAGAGCCTGGATATTATCACATTTTTAATCATTGCTTTTAAGAGGCAAAAGGAATTAGTTTAGGCCCTCCTGCCCTAAATTCACTTCGGCCAACACTCATTTTTATAAATCTCGTTTTGGCCGTGGAAGTTGGCTGGCTGTTTCTTGTCATCTCTCCTCTAATAATAAATGTTCTCAGTTAAGATACTTTGCCTCCTCTCTTTCTATACGTTTGGTTTATCTATTATTTTGCTTTCTTTAAAGAGCATCCCCCTCCCCTTCCCTCACCACTCCCCCTCACCCATGGTTTCATGGTCTCATTTTCTTAAACTATCTCAGAATCAGAGTAGCTGAGTGAAGTAAAAATTTTAGAAAATCTTTCAAAAATAGAGTTTGACCTCAAAAGCACAGAGTAAGCTGCTTTTCTTCTACTACGTGCTCTGCATGTGTTTGGAGGAAAACAACACAGATAAGCATGGAATGGGTCTAAATTGGCCCAGAAAATTAGAATATGATACAGAGGTTGTTTAAAAAGTAGCCGGGGCCGTCCCTCTCTGCTGGGTTACCTCAAGGTGAAATTCAGTCAGTTCCTTAGCATTTACTTTTATGTTTGAGACAAAGAATTTTTCACATGTTAGTATTGGCTATGAAGGGGATCAAAATATGCCACCTAAAAACCTGCCACTTTGGCCTAAGGATTATTTTGAGCTGAAGGCAATTGAGAAAAAGCAGACACAGGAAGACATCTCCACTCTGCCCCCATCTGCCTAAAAGCAGGGCAGACATTTCCTTTTGTAAAGGTGCCCCCTCCCCCTCCCCTCTCCTGTACCAGGAGGAGGAGGACAGCACTGCCAGCAGAGAAAGAGGGCCACCAAGATGAGTCTTCATGTGCAAACCTCGCTAAACAACCCTCATAGGCCATTAGTTGCCCCCAGGTGTTTACCTTCCATGATTACCACTCCTAGAAGCCCAAATCCTTTTCTTTTGTCTAGTCACTTCTCCACAGTTTATTGCCCTTTGTTAAAATGATATATAAATCCCAGTATTTAACTGCTTCTTTGGGTTTGCTTCTCTGTGGAGCGCTTGAACAGGTAAAATTAAAAATAAAATGTGTACTCCTTTTCTCCTTTTAATCTGTCTTTTGTCATTTTAATTCACAGCCCCAGTCACAGAACCTAACAGGGTAGAGGAAAAGTTTTTCCTCCCCAACAACTATGTTACTAAAATGAGAACATTTTTTATTATGGCAAATTCTAGCTTACCCCTAACTTTTCACAAAAAGCCTTTTTTTTCTTATTTGTGTTGTTCTTTAAGCACACAAATTTTCTTCCTAATAAGTGGTATGGATGCACAACCTATATTTATTCAAGGAGTTATTGAGTACATATAGATCCACCTATCATCTATCAGATACTTGAAAAATAGCTCTCTAGTCTCCACTTACACACTATTAGTGATAACAAACAGTGTGTCCCAAAGTCTTCCATCATTTCACCTTCAAATCCTATGTAAGGAGACAGGAAGACTGACAAGGCCGTATAAGAATCTGTGAAACAGTGAGGGCCTGTGAGACGGAGGGACTGGGCTGGTCCAATGAGGGAGATGATCACTGATATTTGATGATTGATTGTAGAGTTTATAAGACAGGGAGAAGTCAGAGGTGATTCCGTAGTTTGGAGATTGTGAAAATAATTGTGCACCAACAGAAATGAGAAACCAAGTTTTTGAATGAGTTTTGGAAAAAACACACTGAGCTACTGGTGTTTCTGGGAGAATTAGGAAAGGTAATTAAGGCCGGGGGGTATGTTTGAGATGCGTCAGTAATACTGATGCTATAGGACAGTGATGGCGAACCTATGACACGCGAACTCATTTTTTTGGTTGATTTTTCTTTGTTAAATGGCATTTAAATATATAAAATAAATATCAAAAATATACATATTTGTTTTACTATGGTTGCAAATATCAAAAAATTTCTATATGTGACACGGCACCAGAGTTAAGTTAGGGCTTTTCAAAATGCTGACACGCCGAGCTCAAAAGGTTCGCCATCACTGCTCTAGGAGTAGATAATTCCTTCAAAGGACAGCCATTGGGGAGCACTTCAAGTTTGGGAACAGAAAAATAAAGGATGGGCCCGTGCGGGGGACGGAGATGAGATGGGTCCCTGGGACTTGATAGAGGAGATACGTCCGTGCGCATCCAGCAGGTAGGATGTGTGCCAGCATTTCTGAGGATTACCTTTAGAATTTATTTTTTTTAAAACTATAGGTGGTTAGGTCCCACTCCTGAAGATTCTGACTGAGGAGGTCTGGGTGAAAACTGGGCATTTATATATTTATATGAAAATGTATTAAGTAGACTTTAAAACTTTAGCAAGGAATGATAGGAAACTATGACATCATGATGCTGAAGGATGGTTTAAGTCAAAAACCAAAGACCATTAAAGAAAAAGTCTGAAAATACCTGCATTAGAATTTTAAAATGTCTACACGATGAAAGATGTCAGGAAAACCGTTTGAAAAAGAAAAACCACTCTCTGGAAGAAGACATCTGTAAAAAAGGGTTGACATTCAGCAGATACAAATTATTCCTGCAAATCAATTAGAAAAAAGACCAACAGCCTACAAAAGGGGGTAGGCAGAGGGTGGGATAGGCAGGTCACAGGCAAGGCAGCTCAGATGGCTGAGAAGCATAGGAAAAGATGTTCAAGCCCTTGAGTTATCAGAGGAATGGAAATTCCAATGACAGCTCAGCAAGGTACCACTTCATGTCCCTCACACTGACAAAAACCAATTTCTGACAATCCCAAGTGTTGGTTAGGATATGGAGCAAATAGAATTCACACGCTGCTGATGGGAGAGGTAAGTTGGTATACAGTGACTCCTCACTTAGCATCGTTGATGGGTTCTCACTGCAGTGAGATGACATACGACGAAGCCAGTTCTACCACAGGCTAGTTGATATAAACAAGAGTGGAGTTCCTGCAGCACCTCTCAACGTGGAATAAAGCGACATTATTTGAGGACCGGCTCTAGTCACTTTGGAAAGCAGATTTGGCGATATGTAGAAAAACAAAGATGCACATGTCACGACCTAGCAGATGCCCTCCTGGGCGTGGATCTCGGGAAATGATGGCACTTGTGTTCAAGGAGACTTGTAAGAGGCTGTCCATTACAACATTGTTAAAAATTGGAAGCCACTGAAATGCCCAGCCATAGGAGGGTGGAGGGAGGACCAGTGGGGTGTTGGCACCATAGGAAACAGCAGTGTAAGTGAATGAATTGGAGCCACAGGTATCGACATGGTCAAATCTCAGAAACAAACTGTTCAGCCAAAGAAGCTAGTTGCAGGAAGATAGGCACGGCATGGTATTCATTTGTGTGAAATTTTAAAACATTCTAAGCAATACTGTGTATTGTTTTGAATAAGTACATGGTCAGTACAAATATAAAAATATAAGCAGGAAGTATAAACTAAATTACTTAATGGTTGTTTCAGGGGAGAGGTACACAGGAGTTTCAAGTCTACAATGTTCATTTTGTTATTCTTTATTTTTCTGTCTTAAAATATTTTACAAAAAAATAAATAGAGAAAAAATCCAGGCGGTTCTGATATATAGTGAGGTCGAGAATCAATGCTTCTCAGATTCCAATGAGCACATGAATCCTTGGGGGATCTTGTTAAAATGCTGGTTCTGTTTCATTAGGTCTCGGCTGGGGCCCCAGCCGTGAGCACTTACAGTGCAGAGGGAAAATATAAAGTACCCAGGCCTTTTCCAGTTGGGGGCTAGTATGAAGAAAGCTGCTGTGAGCCTGGTGGGCAGGGTTCTGTGAATACACGTTTTCATTTCTCTGGGAGAAATGCCCAGGGTACCATTGCTGGGCCCTGTGTGACTGCAGGTCAGGGATCCTGGGCTCTGAAACTTTCCAGTCTAGGAACCTGCCCGCTCACTTCCTACGCTCTACAAGCTGGTGTCCTAGATCTCCTCAGGGGTGCTCAGGAACCTTCCATGTCGTCACTAGACATTACCGGCATCTCTGCTTTTCTGTGTCACTTACCTTCAGGAGAGACAACCACTCTCTTTGAGCAGGAAGCTACCTAGAGCCTGGTGTCAGGAGGTGCTGGGCTCCCTCTGAGCCTGAATCTGTAGTCTGTTGCATTTGATACCTTCTCTGTCCCTCAAATAGGGGGTCCCTTCCATCTGTCACTTACTACCTGCTGGTCAGAGGGCGGGGCACGGTCCTGGAGCTTCTGAAAAACCGCCTGATGTTTCTCAGCTTCTCTGCGGGTCCAGGAAGAGCCCCGGTCCTTGCCGTGGGCTCCAGTGCTTCCAGCGGGGCTGGGGGTGACCGAGGCCTGGGTTAGCGGGGTCTCGCCAGTCCTTAGGGTCAGTCACTGATCTCTGGGCGAGTCTCCTAAGGACCGGGGTTGAGTTTCCGCTCCCTTCCTTTTCCTTCTTTGGTTCCCATGACTTTGACTCTCTGACGGGGGTTGTCCCGCTTTCCAGGAACCTGCTTATTACATAATGAATTCTTCCCGCTCTGCGTGGAGCTGGACAGCTTTGCTTTCATCCTGGGCCACATTTAGTGAGTCCTCTTGAAGGTCCTCAGCTCTGTTCCTGCAGGTGAAGCGCATCGATTTGCTAAGACCGAGGCGTTTATATTTAGAACCCAGACCACACTCATGGGAGGACCTTGGCCTCCGGTGCCCGTTTGCACCTGCTTTGTTCTGGTGACACACTCTTGGTCCCAGGTATTTTCCTGGCAAGGTCCCGCGCTGGGCCAGCACTTTAGGGAGGAGACAGATGTCTGCTGAGCGGAGCTCGGAGCTGCCTCGCCCTGCCCCGGGAGGCCTGCTGCGTGGCCCCAGCGGGGAAAGAAGGCACCTGCTTTAAAACTCTTAGAAAGTTAGTGATCATTTATGTAGCACTTCCCTTCCCAGGGCTCTCTCTAGCAGCCTGGGAAGAATTCATGCTGATAATAAGGGTGGTAATAATAGCGAACATTTATTGAGCACGTCAACCACATTTTATTCACAAGGGAATGAAGACCCCGAGCGGCTAAGAACCCCGTCTCACCGAGCACCTCCTCAGGTGTATCCCACCCCCGCCCCTCACAGACCCGTGGTCGAGGCCTGTCCTTTCCCGCGATCGGGCTGCAGGAAGGTGGCGGGTTTCCCAGATTCCGGAGTCACCGGAAGAGCAGCGTGTTTCAGAACATGCCTGCGGACCATCCGCACTGGAACCCCGCTGCTGTCAGAACCGCAGGCCGGCTGAGTCACGCCTCTGGGAATAGGGCCAGGGAACATGCATTTTTGGAATGCTCCTCCCAGGGACTCCGCCTGGTATTTGGGGGCGCGTACTATTCACGGGTTACGGGAGGGCCTGAAGCCAACAGAGGGATTGTGAGGCTGCAGGGCAGGTGGGCCACGTTTTCTATCAGGCGCCACAGTAAATAGTTGCCCTTGGTGGCCACGCAGGTCCCTGCTGCAGCTTCCCACTCACCATCGTGACATGACGCGGAGGCCCCACAGACAGCCTGTGACCCAAGGGCATGGCCGTCTCCCAATAAAACCTTGTTTTCTGAAACAGGCCTTGCTGAGGGCAGAGTTTGCTGCCCCTTGAGAGTGGAGTCATCCTGGCCCTCCAGCCCTCGGAGGACCGCTCTGTGGGAGTCACTCTCACTGCTTTGTGACCCACAGAGAGTCTGTCAATGGAGAGAAAAGCACCACCCTGGCCGGTAGCTCTGTTGGGTAGAACATTGTCCCGATGCACCAAGGTTGCAGGTTTGATCCCCAGTCAGGGCACATACAAGAATCAGTCAATGAATCATAAATAAGTGGAACAATAAATCTCTCTCCCTCTCCCTCTTTCACTCCCTTCCCCTCTCCCTCCCTTCCTCTCTCTCTCTAAAATCAATAAATAAAAAATTTTTAAAAAAGATAAAATCACCACCCTGGCCGGTTGCTCGGTGGTTAGAGTATCAGCCTGAGGACCGAAGGGTCGCAAGTTCAATTCCTGGTCAAGGGCACGTGCCTGAGTTACAGCCCAATGAGGGTATTTCTACTTGGGATCTTCTATGGGGTCATTTAGGGACCAAAGCTCATCCTTGGCGCATCCTCTTGGTCTTCACAGCCCTCTCCGTTCAGCCAGTGGCTGGGCAAGGAGAGCAGGGATGATTTGTGGGAAATCGATGCGCTAGGTCTGCTAGCTGGGCCCATAATTTCAACCCACATTTCATAGGCCAGATCTTATTGTTTGGGGTCCAGAAACAGCGATTTCTCAAGTCTAAGAGGCCCCTCGTCTCGAGACTCTCTCTGTTCCCTTCTGTCTTTGCTTGACACCCGTCCAGTTCTTGCCTGGGCTCATCTCTTCCTTGTCAAAAACCTTGCTGAGGTCAGCCAGCCGGAGCCAGCATCGCTCTGATCTGTCCAGCCACTTTCCCTAGCGCTGCAGGCTCAGAGGGCACAGTTCCACCTGCTACATTACTGTAGGTGTAAGTTTTACCACATATTTCGCTACTTTATAACATAGATTTCCATCTTTCAGCCTCTGAGATCAATTTCCGCACCGGCTGCTGTCTGCCTGCTAAGCTGGTGCCACATGTTTTAGGTTGTTGCTATGGCAGCACCCCACTGCGAGATACCGACTTCTGTATTAGTTCAGGTAACACAGCAGCTTTAAAAGGTAAACCCAGATTCTACGTGCTTAACTGAATGTTTGTTTCTTGCTCGCATCAGTTTCTAGTACAGATGTTCTTGGAAGTGTGGGCTTCCACGCCGTCATTCAGAGACCCAGGTTTTTTCCATCTTGAAGCTCTGCCTTTTTGTGGGTCCTTGCCGTCCTCTCCACCTGCTGGCCCTGGGGAGGGAGAGGAAGTGCCCGTGGGATGTGCCTGGAGGTGGCCCCCATCACTTCTGCCCATAGTCTCTTGGCTAGAACGGAGTCACATGGCCACACTGCCCACTAGAGGGGCCAGGAGATGTAGTCTGGCCACAAGCCCGAGAGGAAAAGAGAACAGCTTTTGGCGCGCACATAGCAGGGCTTGCCTCTTGGGCCAGGACTGTCTGCCTGATGGAATAACAACAGGGACTACGAGGGAGAATGTCAGCAGGCAGCCTTCCTCGGGCTCGTGAGGATGCCATCAGGCAGTAGCTAGTAAGATCCAAATATGTGCAAATATCTTCATTAACGCACAAATGTTTACTGCAGGTCCACTCTGTGCCAGGCAGGGGCCCGACACGGGGCCTGGAGGAGAACGAATTCCTCTTGGAGCTCTGGGGGATCCCCTCTAATCACACCCTTTGTGCTGGAACCCAGGGGCCAGAGGGCCTGGGGAGGGAGGGGAGGGGAGGTTTTAACATGGCTGCTTCGAGTGCTCCCCGCAGCCCTGGGAACTCGCCCGTGTCGTTCAGCCTGGCTCCACCATCAGCACGCGGTCTCCGCAGCCTATCGGATGAAAGGCAGTTAGAGGGGAAAGGGCCACTAAGAGCAGGCGTCCTGTGTATATCTGCCTTGGTTTTTTTCTTTTTTTTTCTTTTTTTGGTTAATCCTCACCCAAGGATATTTTTCCATTGATTTTTAGAGAGAGTGGAAGGGAGGGGGAAAGAGAGAGAGAAACATCGATGTGAGAGAGACACATCAATTGGTTGCCTCCCTGCTTGTGCCAGGGCCAGGGATGGAGCCTGCAACCTAGGTACATGCCCTTGACCAGAATCGAACCTGGAACCCTTCAGTCTGCACGCCCATGCTCTATCCACTGAGCCAAACCAGCGAGGGCTTGGTTTTCTCACAGGACGGTGGCCCCAGGACGCAGTTGTCATCTCTTTGGTGTTTGTCTCCGGCACTGTGTCCCAGAACCCCTGGGCGGTGCTGAGGGCAGCGCAGGGCGGGGCCCAGAGCTCAGCCTGCTCTTTTTACGCCCCTGGAACCTCATACTAGAAGCTGCTGCAGGGTTGACTGCACAGGGGACCCGGGGACAACCGCAGAGGTTGCCGAGGGCAGTGCTAGCATTCACCTCCATGTCCATCAGCTCAGCGCATTCTGGTTTTCAACATGAGCTAAGTTGATGGACATAGAGGACATATGTAACATGGACACAGAGGATCTATCTAACACGGACCAGAGCTCCACGGAGGGGAGTTTTAAAATTTGGTTCAGAGATTTTTTGGTAGGAAATCGTGTCACTAGAAGCAGGAAGGTAATATTCAGGACACCCTCCCAAGCTGCATTTGCTGACGTGCTGCACGTTTTCAGCTAAGGAAGTGAGAACCACAGAAGGTTAATTTCTCAGATCAGATGAATTCAGCCATCTCTGTGAAATGGTGGGAGCAGCATACCATTAGCCTGCCTAATCTCATTTCTCTCACGCTGTCTCTCCGGGAGCCTATCAGGCAGGGCCCTGGCAGGGAGGCAGTCCCGTGGATGTGAGCACCAGGCGGTCTCTTCCCGAACCTGCCTCGAGGGCTGTCATTTAGAAAATGTAGCCCACCTTTTAAGGAAGATGAAAAGGTACTCACCGCACCTCTCTTTGCATGTCAGATCCCAAATGTTTTGGCTTTCTTAACCACGTAATTCCCGTGTCATTTTAGTGTCTGTGTTTTATTAGTGTTATCTGCATGACATATTAGAACAAAACTTATTAAAACTGCTTGTATTTGTGGGTCTCGGGTGTTTTCATGAGTGCTGTCTGGGGTCTGAACTAGTCGATAAGATGTGTGTCTTTTGAGTGTGTAACTATGTACTCAAGATGCAAATGCAGGAACAATTTTGTCCTTGTTTTAATTGCTCTTCTTCAATAACTCATGTGATTTTTCTCATCTGATTTAATTAAGTCTTCTTTGAGGGGAGGGGGTGTAGAAGCATTAGCTACTGCTATATAAAAAAACGAAATATACTTGGAAGTTGGATATTTAAAAAAAAATTTTTTTTAGCCCTGGTCTTTTTCATATTGTCATAAATTAGAGGCGGGGGATGGGGGGGTGGAGCCTACCAGGATTTTGAAGATTTTTTTCCTCCTATTTAAAGTTTTATTTCTCCTGCATAGCATCCAAAAAATGCTGGTTATTTTTATGTGGACTGTTTGGGACAAAGAGGCTCTCTTAATGAAAGATAATTGCAAGCTTTGTTCCTTGCCTCAAGTTTACTGCACGGTTTCTCTCCCCCTTTGCTTCTACAGAAATGAAATTATAAACCACCAGTAGCCTTGGAAATTTCAATCGATTCCAAATGACTAAATATTTAATTCAATCACTGCCTAGACTTCCAGGGATGACTCGGGTGTTTTGCTTTTCACTGAGGGCTCCAGGAGAGCCGGGCTGCAATGGCTGCTGAGGCCCGCGGCCGTGGCCAGGCGGCTCCCCTGCAGTGAGCGTGGGGCCAGCCTGCTGCACGGCAGCCCTTGCCTTTTGCGAACGGGAGCAGTGGATTTTTTGCAGCAGGTTGGTGACCGGATCGCTATGTGTCATACTGATGAAGCATTTTTGTTCCAGCTCTGTCTCGGAAGACCTAGGCTGTAGACGTGGGGATTTCAGTAGGAAACATTATGGATCTGTGGAGCTGGTAAGTTTCCGCTGCCTGTGCAGGGGTGGTGCATTGATTTGGATTTAGAGAGGCTGGCCGAGCTCATCGGATCTTTTGTTGAATGTTTACCGTTAGACCATGTGAGGACAGTATAAGGATGGGATGCCAATAAATGATCATCTTCGTTTGTTTTTATTGTTACGTACTTTTCATCTGTGATTTCAGTTTGTTAAAAAAAACATGTGGCTTGGTCTTTTCCTCTGTTATTGATATAGATAATTTACAAAATGATTCATGAATCCGGAAAGCATTTGGTTTTTATATTCTCTTGTTTCCTAGAAGTTTATAAAGCTAGTTTTTGAGGTTTGAATATTATTGAAATATATATATATTTTTTATTATTTTGTACCTTTGCTCTCTGGGTATGTGATAGGAGTTGGATATTTATGAGATTTTTTTTTCCTGTTAAAAGTATATCTCTTGGACTAGAGGACTGTAATAGATGATCACTATTTGGAATGAAAATACATTTTCCTTAATGAGGGTTTGTGTTTTGTGCTTTGAAAAAATAGTGTGCTTTCATTTTAAAAGGGGCATAATGAAGGCATATAATAGCCTCAATTTTTTTTAAGACAGAATTGTGATTTTTTTTCTAATTGCATAGAAATTTGAACTAATTTTCAGGAAAATGTGCTCATAAAATTCTCTTGATTATCAACATTATTAAAAACGTTAAATGTGTTCTTTCTATTTACAAAGAAATGAGTTGCTTGGATCCATTTGCATAGTGTCCGGTTTTCCCCCATTAATATAAGCTGCATTCCAGCGGGGCTTCAGTGGTGGGAAAGGGCCCCCAGAGTTGTGTACCCTAGCGTTCCACTTGAAGTCAAGCATATATTACAGGCTCGACTGTGTGCCTGGTCCCGAGCTGAATATTCTTGAAAATATAAAATAAGTAAAAGATTTGGTCCTTGTTCTTAAGGATCTTGCTGACCTCCAGCTGGGCTGATAAGATACATAAAATATATAAAGAATGAATTTAGTCCCATAAGAGACACATTGATGAACTCCATCAATGCCAGACACCAAGCCAACCTCCCCTGAAGGAGCGTGTGGGTAACTGTAATTCCGGGTGCGAATTGGTAAATGTCGTGAGAGGGGTGCAGTAGGTCATGGCGGGGGTTGAGAGAAGGGAGGGAGCAGCCCACTCCAGCCAGGGATCTTGGAGAAGCGGCCTGGAAGGCCTCAAGGAGGCTGAAGGATGTGGTTTGGTGGCAAAGAAGATAAGTCAGTAGATATTTGCCAGTGTCATGATTTGGGGTGCATTCGAAGGGTAGTGAGCAATTGGTTCTGCCCAGCAGAGAGTGTAAGACAGCAGAGCCTCGTTGTTATAAAGCAAGTCGGCCTGGGAATCAGAAAGGCCTGGGTTCGAACACCAGCTCCATCACTTGTTATCTCTGCGGACTCCTCCGAACCCCAGGGGTGCGGAAGGCCTTGTGCTCTGAAATCATCCTGGTTTCGTCATTTACTGGTGGTACGATCTTGGACTTCTTCCGGCCTCAGTGTTCTCATCTATGAAATGGGGATATTAAATTATCTCCCTTACAGAGTTGTTAGATGATTAATGCACAGAAGCACAGCCCATGGTAACTAGCTATAGTAGTAAAGATGAAATGTGGTAGCAAAGTAGAACCCTGACCTCAGGTGAAGACTTTGAACCTGATGTAATGAGTAAGCAGTGAGAGCGGTGTTGGAGAGAGATCTTACAAGATGAAAGATGGACCCTTACAAACTCGTGGGGATCACAGAATATCAGGCTGGGAAGGTTCTCGAGAGCAGTGTTTCCACTGGATCAGGCATCAGAGTGACCTGGGCCCCATCCCCAGAGTTCCCGCTTCAGGAGGTCTGGGGTTACCCAGCACTTGCATTTCTAACAAGTTCCCAGATGATGCGATGCTGCTGTTCCCAGGTCCACACTGGAAGAAACCCTTCCTTCGGAGAATCCCGACTAGTCATCTGTTATTCCAAAAGGTCTCCATCCATTT
>NW_005871445.1:544657-563785 GCF_000147115.1 Myotis lucifugus | reverse complement strand
AAGGGCTCCCATCCCATTGTTCAGGTCAGTTATTTGTTAGTTGTATTTTTAGGTTTCTTATTATTAATATATTATTAATGATTTTACAGAGAGGAAAGAGAAGGAATAGAGAGTTAGGAACACCGATGTCCGATGAGAGAGAAACATTGAGTTAGAAACATCGATGAGAAAAGAAACATTGATCAGCTGCCTCCTGCACACCTCCAATTGGGGATGTGCCCGCAACCAAGGTACATGCCCTTGACCGGAATCGAACCTGGGACCTTTCAGTCTGCAGGCCGACGCTCTATCCACTGAGCCAAACCGGTTAGGGCATGTTCAGGTTTTTATTCTGGAGCCATGAGAGAGAGTGTGTGTGTGTGTGTGTGTGTGTGTGTGTGTAATCAGCCTTTTAAAATATTCTAAAGTAAATGTTAAATACAGCTTTCAATTCCATGTATGACATCACCACCTTGCAGCAAATGTTTTCATCCCCTCTGGTTCCTTCCAATCTTTATGGCTACAAATGTCATTTCTACCTGGTGGTAATCAAATTATGACTTCATTTTGCATTCCTCGTTCTTCATCTAGCTGCCTCTTGTAAATATCTTCTTCTCGCTATGTGGTCTTCAGTGTCAGCATTCTGATTGGCCCATGGTAGCCCAGCACGGTGATACACAGTTCTCTGTAACAGCTTCCCTCCTCTTGGAAACTTGGGTTGTTTCTCGTTTCCCAGGTTAGAAATGACACGCAGTGGTGTTGGGGGTGGTGGGGAGATGACATAGCGAAGTCCCATTTTTGCTGTCTAAGGATCTCCTGAAATTCTGACTGCAGCTTTTCACCTGTGGACCACGGAGGATTATTAACTTAAACCCCAGTGGGTGTGTTCTGTGTCTATGAGAAGGTGAATTCAACTTTTCTTCTACCTGGTCTGATGGATATTTGGGGGAACCCAATAAATCTTGGGCATCCTGGAACGCAAATGTTGTGGGGGAGGAGGGACCCAGTATCCTGTACAATTGAAATTTTAGCATCTATTTCTCCTAACCTTGAACAAATTAGGAGGAAGTCCTTGTGAGGAACCAAGCGTGGCCGTTCATCAGTACTGAGGGCCGCCTGAGGAGCCTAGGTTTAGCTTGGGTGTCAGTTTGGTGAGAACGTGGGCGCTCAGCTCTCTGCAGACTCACAGGAGCTCTCTCAGCCTCACTCAGTAACTTTACTGAAGGCCTGCACCGTGTGTGGGGCACTGTGCCGGGCACCGACGGGGAGGAGAAAAGGTGTTCTGCTCTCGGGGAGCGGTGGTCTGGCTTTGGAAACCAACCCCTTAAACTTTCAGCCCCAGCCATGTTCCCTGCCTTAACCAGGGACCATTCACTGCCAGGAACAGAGAACCACCAGGTCCACCAGCAGGAGAAAGTAATTCTCAACAGGAAGCGGCTGGGCCACTGTGACTGCAGAGCCACTAGAGCCCCCCGCCCCCCGCACCCTTCCAACCCCTCCAAACCCCCCCCCCCCCCCCGTTTTTCTCTGGCCCTGGTGGTTTCTAGCCTCTTTCCCGTGCACCGCCTCTCTCAGCCTGTTTCTCCCAGCAGCACAGCTTTCTCAATGCTCTTTTTTATTGTGGAAAAACATACACAACATAAAATTGACACAAAATAAAAAAGAGGCCTTCCAGGCCGCTTCTCCATCCCAACACCATTGCATGTCATTTCTAACCTGGGAAGCTAGAAACAACCCAATTTTACAAGAGGAGGGAAGCTGTTACACAGTAAGTACATCCACAACGTTATACAACCATCACATCCACTTGCAGAGCATGTTTTCGTCATCCCAAGCAGACACTGTCCCCATTACACAGTAACCCCATATCCCCCTCCCCAGCCCCCAGGAACCTCTGTTTTATTTTCGGTGTCTATGAGTTATTTGTCTATTCTAGGAACCTCATGTGAGTGGAATTACATCATATCTGTCCTTCTGTGTCCGGTTTATTTCACTTAGCGTAGTGTTTTCAAGGTTCATCCACATCCTAGCAGGTTTCCGTGCTTCATTGCTTTTTCTGGCTGAATAACATTCACTGTGTGCATATACCACAGTTTATCCGTTTATCTACCGATGGGCGCTTGGATTTTTACACTTTTTAGCTAGTGTGAATAATAGTGCTATGCACATGGGTGTGCAAGCATGTGCTCAAGTCCCTGCATTCAGTTCTTGCGGGTGTATTAGCAAGGAGTGGAATACACATCTACATTTCCACCGGCAGCACAGGCTTCCAGGTTCTCCACATTCTCACCAACACTGCTTCTCTTCTCTTTGGTCATAGCCACACTGGTGGGTGTGCAGTGGCATCTCATCGTTGTTCACTAATGAGTGATGATGTTGAGCATCTTTTCCTGTGCTGCGTGGCCATTTGTGTGTCTTCTTTGGTGAAATGGTATTCAAGTCCTTAGACAATGTTTTCATGGGTTGTTTGTTTTATTGTTTAGTTGTAGGAGTTCTTCACCTATTCTGGTATTACTCCCTTACCAGATATGATCTGCAAATATATGGGTTGTCTTCTTACTCTGCTAATAGTGTCCTTTGATGCACAACAGTTTTTAGTTTTCGTGAAGTTTAATTTATCTATTTTGTTGTTGTTGTTGCCTGCATTTTTAGTGTTATATCTAAGAAATAATTACCAAGTCCAGTGTCAGGAAGATTTCACCCTACATTTTCTTCTAAGAGTTTTATAGTTGTAGCGTTAACGTTTATGTCCATTTGGAATTAATTTTTGTAAATGGTATTAGGTAAGGGTCCAGCTTCATTCTTTGCCTGTGAATATCCAGTTTTTCCAGCACCATTTGTTGAAAAGACTGTCCTTTTCCCACTGAACGATCTTGGCGCCCTTATTGAATGTCAATTGACCATGTACGCAAGGGGCAATTTCTGGGCTTTCTCTTCTGTCTCATTGAGCTGTATGTCTGTCCTTGTGCCAGAATGACGATTAAAATGTTGACAATACAGTGTCTTTTCTTTCTAAAAAGCCTTCATTGGCTGCTCATTGCAATTCACATCCAGGCCCTTTACAAATTCCTACGAGAACCTGCATGACCCCGTCCTGCCTGCCTCTCCCACCTTCTCTCTTGCACTCACGCACCGTGCTTCAGACACCTGGCCTTCTCTTGGTGCCTAGAACACAGGTTTCTCTGTCCCAGGGCCTTTGCACTTATTATTTCTTCCCCCCAGCACTTCTCTTGGTTGGTCACAGTGTAAATGCCACCTCCTCAGAGACGCCTCCCTGACCACCTATCTAACGTGGTCTCCCTCTCCGTGTTATTCATTCTCTAACTCAGCATCCTGTTCCTTTCCTTTAGAGCAGTGGTTCTCAACCTGTGGGTTGCGACCCCTTTGGGGGTCGAACGACCCTTTCACAGGGGTCGCCTAAGACCATCGGAAAACACATATATAATTACATATTGTTTTTGTGATTAATCACTATGCTTTAATTATGTTCAATTTGTAACAATGAAATTGGGGGTCACCACAACATGAGGAACTGTATTAAAGGGTTGCGGCATTAGGAAGGCTGAGAACCACTGCTTTAGAGTGTTATCACAATTTTTATATTTGTTTCATTTATTTGTTTGGCAACTACTCTCTCACCCAGTAGAGTGAGGGTGGGATCTGTCTGTCTGTCATTGTGTGCTTCTAGGCCCTGTCATGTACTAGTCTCATTCATGTCTTTATGACTAAGTTGATTTTCAGCCCCTCAGTCTCCCTGGTCTTGCAGCTCTATTGCCCATTATTCATTCTTGGGCCCTAATTTCAAAATCCAAGTAGCACATTATGGATTGGCCGGTCTGGTTCAGGTACCTATCCCTGATTCAAACAGTTGGGTTCAGGGCATTGGGGTCATGTGATATAAACAGGGCCCCTGTCTCCTCAGCAACGTTAGTGGATAGGGCAGATTCTCTCTGGAGAGGGTGTAGTCCAAAGTCAGTTTCAAAGAGTATGAGCTGGGCAGGAACTCCCCTAAATGTGTCTTTTACGTCCCCTCATATAGTAGATGATTTAAAAGCACAAACTAGCCGAAACCGGTTTGGCTCAGTGGATAGAGCGTCGGCCTGCGGACTGAAAGGTCCCAGGTTCGATTCCGGTCAAGGGCATGTACCTGGGTTGCGGGCACATCCCCAGTAGGAGATGTGCAGGAGGCAGCTGGTCGATGTTTCTCTCTCATCGATGTTTCTAGCTCTCTATCTCTCTCCCTTCCTCTCTGTAAAAAATCAATAAAATATATTTAAAAAAATTGTTATTTAAAAAATAAAAAATAAAAAAAAAAATAAAAGCACAAACTAGCCCTGGCCTGAGCAGTGGTTAGAGCGTTGGCCAGTGGACTGAAGGGTCTCAGGTTTGATTTCGGTCAAGGGCACATGCCTCAGTTGCAGACTTGATCCCTGGCCCTGGTCGGGGCGTGTGTGGGAGGCAACCTATCGATGTGTCTCTCTCACATCAATGTTTCTCTTTCTCAGTGTCTCCTCCTCCCTTCCACTCTCTCTAAAAATCAATGGAAAAAATATCCTCAGGTGAGAATTAACAAAAATAAATAAATAAACTCAAACTAAAAGCACCTGGTGAAAATTTCTTCCTCTGCTAGTGGCCTGTTTTCCTGGCACTTGGTA
The DNA here is from genome assembly GCF_000147115.1 of Myotis lucifugus. Taxonomy (NCBI): domain Eukaryota; kingdom Metazoa; phylum Chordata; class Mammalia; order Chiroptera; family Vespertilionidae; genus Myotis; species Myotis lucifugus. The sequence goes on along the minus strand of NW_005871445.1, from coordinate 559,151 downwards.
AGTCCCATAAACAAGGATATAGATTATAAACTCCCTAAAAATAGGAACTATGTCTCTTTATTTATCACTGTATTCCTAGCACCAAGACAATGCTCAGCTTTGGTTACTTAGTAAACACTGATTGAATGAGTGAATGGTTCAATTTGGTTGAAATTTAGAGAGTAGCCTAACCCATCAAAACATACATAAAGGAAAGGGAAAGCAAGCCTCTTTGATTCCCCCACCCCAGAATACAGCTAGATCATTAGCGTGGGGTGCTTTCCATCTCAAGCGGATGCCAGTCTTCTTCTCGATGAATTGAACGTCTCGTCTCCCGTGGCAGCATTCTGCGCCAGGACAGCTGTTACCCCATCGACCGTTCTTCATCGCCGTCTATTGAAATCTGTCAGGAAAAGCATAAGATTGTTTGTAGCTGTTATTGATCTCTTCTTGGCCTTTGACTCAGTAGGTAAGACACTGATGCATTAGGAATGAAACATGGCATGGGCACAATATGGACCTCTCCCCTGCCTTCACCTGGATGTTTCTGGGAAGTCACAGTCTGCAGGTGACTTCAAGCCAGGATAGCAGGTCCTGTATCGTCCCTTCCCTTTTCATCCTGAGCCTAAGGACTGAAGCCTGCACTGGACACTGCCTGCCCCCTGCCGTGTGGGAAGGAAACCTGTCAGCCCTTATCCGAGGAGGGCATGGTTTTGTTGTTCTGGATTGGGGGGGGGGGGCTCAAGGGTATTGGTCTGTGCTATTTAATTGTCAAAAAAGGGCTTACGGAGGACTCACTCAGCATCTGCAGATTTTCACATTTGAGGTGTCGACTGTTTGAAGCCTCCTGAAGTCTGTGTTTTTGCTCAGGCCCAAAGCTGAATCGCGCCTGTGGACTGTGGCGAAGGACGACTCGGCCAGTGGGGGATTGAGCTGCCTGTCCAGCACCCCTAACTCAGCGTGGTTTTGTTCTCTCCGCGAGGGCTCAGTAGCTTTTTTTGTTTTCATGGGTATTTGATGGGAGAAATTATATTCCATGTGGTTTACCAAATTGAGAGATTAGTGAAAGTGCTAGTATATTTCCCTCGGGAACAACAGAGCTTCAGTATTCCACAGCTACAATCACAGTGTTGACAGCTGTTCTTAGTATTTAACTGGCTTGGATCTAAGTCTTTTAGAGCAGGTTGACTCACGTGGGTACCACAACATTCATCTTAGAGCATTCACGAGTGAGGTAACCTGGTTTAAAGCTGTGGGGACTCCGGGGGACATTTGTGATGCCTTTGTGTGTGATGGGAATGCTCACTTGGCACCCTTTCCAAGGCTGAAATTATTGCAACTATTTTTGGTGAGGTGGAACTTGGAGACCTTAGCCATGTAATTACGCATGCATTAGGATGGACCAGAAATCTTTTATTACTATTATTATGGTGTTGTTGCTGTTATTAGCGTCCACATTTATGGGATGCTCACTGTGCACCAGTCACTGAGATAACTGCTTTCCCCGCATTTACCAGTTTACCCCACAGACTGCCTGGGCGGGAGGGGGTGCTGCATTCGCATACTGTGGTCCCCCCTCCCTATTTTTTTCCTTTCCCTTCCCCACGTCCACAGGCTTTACACACTTGTTGCAAAGTGCACGTCTTGTGTCTTTTTAAAATTTTCTAAAATTTTATTTTGGTTTCATAGTAAAAAATGATATACATCCTTCTTTAGTTTTCTGGATCACAGGTAGCATTTCTTCCATAGCTACTTGTTGGGTTTTTCTTTTTCTTTTTACAAAATCTGCAAACTATTGAGACCTTGTGTCTTTCAACGGACAGTCCAGACAGTCCGTGTAACTGGCCCTAGGCACGCATTGTCCTTTTAGGGGCTGCAGCTTCGGCTGAGCAGCTGGGTGGCTGCTGATGGTGCAGAGCTGCCTGATCCGCTTCCCGGGTCTGGCTGGTGCTCATCTTGTAAGGCTCTACCGGAGCAAGAGGGACGCCCCTGCTTGTCCTATGGCTGCTCGGAACCAGGGGCTCCAGGACTAGCCTGTAGGGCAGGAGCCTGGGGGCTCCCGGTAGCCCAGGTGGAAGAGGAGTTTGAAGCAATGTTTGCTCAGCTCTTTACATGCGCTGGAGAAAATGGTGTCAGTGTGGGTTCAGGAACTGGATGGAGATTATGAAGAGGGGAACCTCTCCCCACCCCCAACCACCCTCTGGTGGCTGACTGCTCTGCTGCAGGGCACCCCTGCCTTCCTCCCGCCTGTACACTCGGCTGAGGAAGACTGCACTTTCTAAAATGGGCTTTCTCTTCCTCCCTCTCACTTCCTGCCTAGTGTTTTCTTGGAGAAGTGCTAGTGAGACTGCGGCTGCCTTAAAATGCAATGCCCATGCAGGAGAAGGATGACTCCCAGTGTTTTACTGGGACTCTTAAAAAAAGAAAGAGAGAGAGAGAGGAAGGGAGAGGGAGAGAGAGATCGAGAGATCGAAACATCAATGATGAGAGAGAATCATGGATCGGCTGCCTCCTGCACACCCCCTACTGGAGATGGAGCCCACAACCCAGTCATGTGCCCTGACCAAGAATCAAACCTGAACTCCTGGTTCATGGGTCGATGCTCAACCACTGAACCACACCGGCCAGGCTACTGTGACTCTATACAACCCCAGTGTCTCCTGGCCAAAATGAGATAGCAGAGGGAGGGATAAAGTGCCCTCCAACTTCCTGTGCTGGCAATAAAGCCGGTGACCACCGATGTTTTTCAGTTCTTCACTGGCCCGAGAAGAAGTATAAATGCCCCAATATTTGGCCTGAATTGTCATCTTTTTGCTGCATCTCCACAGGTATTTTACTGCAAAGTTGGATCCCAGGAACTGCCAGTCAGGCGTTATCTTAATGAGGACTTCCAGGCAGATACATTTTGAAATGGAGGGTTAGGTGCCAGTACTCATCCCGACTGGCCTCACATTTCTCAGTTAAATAGTAGGAAGGTCATCTGTTACAGAAAGGGTGTTTCTGGGTGGTGACTGACAAGTCAAGGACAAGGAGGGAGATGTCATGGGAAGTGGGAAAGGAATGGATGGAAGAAGTGACGATGGCTATGTCCAGAGCATGAGCTGGCTGTGGGCCTGGTACCACGGGAGCTTTTGTTTCTCCGAGTGCAGACGAGGGAGAAGGAGAGGGAGAGGCAGGGGAGATTGGGAGCTGGTGCTGGACTCGGTGGGCAGGAGAAGTCAGCAGAGCCCAAGATCCGTGTGTCAGTCAGTGCAGCGTTGGGGTGATTAGCCACAGATGCCCCAGCAGGAACAGGCACCCAAGAGAGCCAGACAGCACAGTACTGTCCTGACGAAGCCCTGCCAGTGAGTGGAAGCGTGATTGGGGGTTTTGTAGTGGGCGCCAGAGCCGTGAAGGCAAGTGAAGTTATTAGATTTGACAAAGCAGAAGGCCCTGTGCTCCGAACACCAGATAATTCATTGTGATGGATGTGGAGTTCGCTGAGGATGGTGGCCAAGGACTGATGATGGTAAAAAAACAATCTGCGCCCAGATCCGAGGCCTGGGTGGTTCTTCAGCCAGCATTACCCCGCTGGGGAGTCTTCTAACCACTCCGGGGCTCTCACCGGTGCCAGGTGCACAGCACCTCAGCAGCCTGACCTCACCGTCAGGGATGGCTCATTATACCCACTTTTAAGACCTGCCCCCCCCATACACACACACACACACACACACACTTCTTTAAATTGACATATTTAAACTGTCTTGCATCCCTCCAAACAGTACTTTCTAATTCATTGGTGTGTGGGTGTGTGTGTGTGTGTGTGTGTGTGTGTGTGTGTTCTGCATATACAGGGTCAAATGGGTCTTCTTGACCAGTATGTGTATTTTTTTAATCTGCTTATGTTGGAAATCATCTCTCAAAGGTCCCATAAATCTCCCAGAATAAATTGCATTACAGCAATGAAACCTTCTCCAGTTCCCTGAGGCAGAGTTGGCTGTCCGGCCCCTGACCTCCCCCAGCACCCCATCCGTGCTTCTGTTGTGGCATCTAACCAGGTTGTGCGGTGATTTATCTGTTTATGTCTCTCACTCCCACTGGTCTGCGTGCTGCTCCAGGCCAGGGATCGTGTTGCATTTGTCTTTATAAGCCCAGCAATTAGCACAGGCTCCGAAAAAGAGGTTCTTGATCAGGTTTGCAGGACAGACAAATGTTTAAACAGGGCTTCTGGGTGTGTAAAGGCAGCATTAACATGGCCTCACTATGCTAACTACAAACAAGCAGAGCATTTTCTATTAATGATATTGTTACATATGTTGTTTAACATTTATGGCGCACTTCCTAAGCCCAGGCACTGTTCTAGGCTCATTACATGCTTTATTTGATCGCATCCTCTCCACGAGCCTAGAAGTGGCTGCACTCACTGTCCCCATTTTGAAGATAAGGAAACTCACATTTAGAAAGGAAAAACTAAGGGGTTTGCCCAAGATTACACAGCTAATAAGTGTGGAACTGAGGTTTGAACCTGATCGGTTGAATACCAAAGCCCATAGTCATAACCACTCATTTCAAAGAAAGGAGATGGGTGGTGGGGGTTATTTTAAAGACATACTTTACATACACTTTTGGAGAATTTATTCTGGGTTAAAGTACTGTTTCTGTGATTTCTATACCTGCTGGCATGTGCACAGTGCATGATGAACAGACTACAGGGAGGCCCAGCCCCGCCTTGGAATGGAAACCGACACCAACCCAAAGCCACAGAGCAATTCCATAGAGAGGAAGAGAGCCTTTGTTTTTGAAAAATTATGCATTTGTATTAGTTTAGTAATATTCTCATTGAATTGCCTATAATATTAAACTAGTAGTACTTTCATTTATAATAGTTAATGAATAACATTTTGTGCTTCCTGTTTCTTACGTTTTCTTTTAAGTTAATTTGTTAAATCATACAAATAGATATTATTGCTTGGATGTTACTTTCTTCCAGAAACAAACCATCTAATACATTGAACACTGTTACAGTTTTGGCTGGTGTGTTGAAGTACAGCGTTCCCACTGGGTTTAGAGTATTTAACTCCCTGCAGGAGTTTCAGCCTGAGAACGGACGTGGCCCTGGTCACCCAGAGTTGCATCCGTGTTCAGCATGTCGCAGTCCTGCCCCGTAGGACTTCCCTGTGGAGCCGTGTGATCTGTCCCATGTGGTCGCCTCATGTGGTCACTTGAAATGTGACTAGTGCCACTGAGAAACTGGATATTTTTCACTTTATTTTAATTAATTTAAAATCAAATGTAAATGGTGCCAGTGGCTATAGTGCTGGATGGTGTGAGAACGCTGAAGGGACCCCTCCCGGTGCCTGGCAGATCCCAGCCACATCATTTGGTTTGTCTTCCTTTTTCTCTTGGTGCGTGACCATTTCCGATGTAAGACAAAATTAAGTAAAATAAAATGAAAATCGTGTCATCTTTTCTTAGCATTGCTGACGTTAAATACATGCTAATACCCCTGAACTTCTGCACCAAAACGAATACAAGAGAATTCTGCTCCTGCCCAGCCCGGCATGGCTCAGCGGTTGAGCGTCGACCAGGAGGTCACAGTTTGATTCCCGGTCAGGGCACATGCCCGGGTTGTGGGCTCCATCCCCAGTGTGAGGTGTGCATGAGGCAGCCGATCAAGGATTCTTTCTCATCATCAATGTTTCTATCTCTCTCTCTCCCTCTCCCTTCCTCTCTGAAATCAATAAAAACATATTTTTTAAAAAAAGAGAGAATTGCCCTTCCTTCTTCTCTCTCTGCTTGCCTGTGAGTGAGCTTCACAAGCTTCAGGGACGGCCCTGCCTTCTCAGGAAACCTCTGAGCCAGGGCGGCTCTGTGGGTAGTGCCCTGACACCGTGATCAGTTCTACAAACAGTTGTCGGTACATTCAGGTTTCTTTCTCATCTTAAAATAACTTTCATTGTGTATATTTTTCTAGAAAATTTCCATTTCATTGCAGTTTTGGGTAATATTTGCATAGTTTCGTGTGACATTCTCTCATCATTTAAAAATCTCTCTCTTCTTAGTGGTTGTGTCTTCTTTATTATCATTCTGTGTGTGAGTTTGTTCTTTGTTTTTAAAATCAGACTTGCCAGTGATCTCTTGCATGTGTTTATCAATTCCACTCTTTCTAAATCTGTCATTTCTTGATTCCTCCCCTGCTCTCCTGGGTTTATTCCATTGTTCTCTTTTGTATCTTCTAGAGCTTAATGAGTAAGTAGTTCATTGTTTTTATTCTTTCTGGTTTAATAATGAAAGCATTTAAGATTATGAATTTTCCTGTAAATATAGCATCTGTTGCATTATCTGTTTTAATATGTACTATTCTCATTGTTGGTTTCTGAATAGTGTCCAATTTTATTTTTCCTGTTTGACCCAAGAATTTTTTCAGATGTATATTTTTTAATTCCCAATTTTATTAATCTTTGATAATTTCTCATTCAGTGGCAACATGCTAAAAAATGATTAGTTCCATTTCTGTTTTATAGAATTTATTCATGTTTGCTTTCTATCCAATACTTGATGATTTTTAAGAGTTTAGTCAATATTCTTAAAAGGTATGTATCCTCTGTTGTACCTTGATCAATTAAGTTTTTGTCTATTAATTATGCTTATTAATTTTACTCTTCTATAAATTCTTACTAGTGTTTGTTTTGACCTATCAGGAAGAAACATACTGAAATTTCCTATTATAATTTTATACACTCTATTTATAATAGTTGTTGTTTTATAGTAAGTCTGTAATTATTATGCTTTGAGAGTAGATGGATTTACTTGTCCATGTACTATAACTTTTTTAAATTTGGTATTTTTTAAGTTCTACCATCTGACTTTATTATTCCCTCATCATTTTCTTTTCTTTTTTCCACCTCACCATGAATATTTTTTCCTTTCCTTCCTCTTTCACGATTGTTTTATTGATTTTAATCTGTCTCTTGCTGGCAGTTGGATTTCAGTTATGTCCTAATCTTTGAGTCTTATTTCCCCGCTAACGGGGTGTAGCCCATGCATGCTTATTGACATGTCTGTGCTGCTCCCCCTGTTGACCTCCAGGGAGGGTCCAGGTTCCCCTTTGTCATCCTCCTTTGCCCTCTCCCTCCCTCCTCCCCTCAGGAATGCAGATCTGATTGAGCAGATTAAAGCGCATCCTACTGAACGCCTGGGTGGGCAGAGCTGCATTCACAAAGGGCAGAGCACGCGAGGGAATGTCCTTAGTGGACTCTTCTCCCAGAAGAGTAACCGGCCGGAGGTGCGCTGTGCGGGAGGCCGACAGCTGCCGGCTCTGCTGGCTTCGGACCGGGAGGGTCTCAGACTGCCTAGCTCTCCAGTTTGTTTCTAAACCTTTCGGGCCAGCCTACAAACTGATGTTCTTGTCCTTTTTTTAATATATATTTTTTATTGGTTCTAGAAAGGAAGGGAGAGGGAGAGATAGAAACATCAGTGATGAGAGAGAATCAGTGATTGGATTGAGCCCAGGCATGTGCCCTGACCGGGAATCCAACTGTGACCTCCGGGCTCACAGGTTGACTCTCAACCACTGAGCCACACCGGCCGGACCAAACTGATATTCTGATGGACTCTTTTGGGGGCATTTTTTTGAGTATCTAATTTTTGTTCACTATGAAATGTGGTCTGCATTTCAAAATTCAGAAACTATGCTTTGCATCTTGAAAGCTGGTCACAGATTGTTCCATATCATAGATCCACTGTCCTCCCAAAGCGTCACAGTGATTAGCCACTGCCTGAAATTTCCTTGTGCTTTTGCAGTAAATTTGTTTCAAGGAACATCTGCCCGGATACCTCAGCTGTCTCCACATTTTAAATTACGGGCTTGTCATAGGTTCAGTGATTTTTGTTTCTTTGTTCCTCCTTGTGGGGTGGATCAGTTGCCTTAGAACAGCAGCTTGCGGCTAAGAGCAAGTTTATTCACTGTCACATCCAGCCCCACATTCTAAGTCAGTGGCCGGCTCTGCCCCACACGTGTGGGCTCGCAGTCAACCCACTGTCCTCACTGTGGACATCAAGGCCTCTCGGTCATCGAGGCCCTGGCCCGTGGAGCGGGCGGGAGGTGTGGGAGAGGCGGCCCTCTCTAGGGGCCTGGGCCCGCATGCCACTGGACCTCTGACCCACCTGCAGGTGGAAAGAATGAAGCCCAAGGGCCCCCTGCAGGAAACGTGGTCCAGCCACGTGTCTGGCTGCTGCTCCGTTACTGTGGGACGTGGCGGGCATGGATTTTGGTGGCAGTCAGAACTCTGTACCACGTGGAAGGAGTTGGGGGAGAAGGTTCTAGGTACTGGGCTCTGGCTGTTGAGATGGGCTCTCGGAGGCACTGCTCCATTGCTTGCCAGATCTCCTTCCAGCGAAGGGAAGCGTTTACAGGGTGTACAGGTTTAAGTGGTCGGGTCCGAGGTTTATGAGAATCACAGAAGGAAAACTGCGGATAGAAACGGCGTCTCTGCTGTGTTGACAGGATTTCCCCTGTTGTTGTTGTTCATCTCCTCGCTCACTGGAGCACCATCTCCTCTCACGTCAGCGGGTGTACCAGCCCTCGCCAGGCACCAGCATGGCACCCTCCCCCTATGAAGCCAGCGGCCAGAGCCGGCTGAGAGCTGGGGCTGCCACTCTGCGCGCCAGCCTGGACCCCTCTCCCAGGGCAACTGGAGGGGCCTTCCCACCGCTGCCTGACCCCCCCACACACACCCAGGGCCACAGGCTCTGCCGGCATGAGCTCAGGGTGGCTGCCTCCCCCTTACACACCCTGATCCGGATTCCTTGGCCCCACCTTCCCTGGTTTCTTGTGTGAGTAATGAATTCTCTGTTTCCAGGGCTGGCATAGATCTTACCCCAGTTTTACTTTCCTTTGTCCTTTCAGTAGGAATTTGGCCTTCCTCGATTTCCATATTCCTCGTTTGATAAATATTTCATGAACATCTATACCAGTGATGGCGAACCTATGACACACGTGTCAGAGGTGACTCTCGAACTCATTTTTTTGGTTGATTTTTCTTTGTTAAATGGCATTTAAATATATAAAATAAATATCAAAAATATAAATCTTTGTTTTACTATGGTTGCAAATATCAAAAAAATTTCTATATGTGTCACGACACCAGAGTTAAGTTAGGGTTTTTCAAAATGCTGGCACGCCGAGCTCAAAAGGTTCGCCATCACTGATCTATACCGTGTGCTTAGCTTGGGGGGTGCAGTGGTGAGAAGAAAACTAGTCCCCGCCCCTGTGGAGCTTCTCAGGGGGCAGAGGGAGTGGTGAGGAGAGACGGCATGAAGGGAGCTCCACAAAGAAATGGGAGCACAGTTCGGAGTTGCGGACTGACAGGGCTCGTTTCCCAGGCACCAACCGGGGTCAGGGAAGCCCCCTGAGCGGGATGCGGTGAGATTGAATGAGGAGGAGGCGTTCACGAGGGGAGGGTGGGGGAGGGGGCGTCCCAGGCGAGGGGGTGATGCGTGCCCATCCTCGGGTGGACGGAGTGGGGTGCTGGGATAGGCAGGGTTGTGGGGCGATCCGGTTTGCAGTTTGCTGAGATCACCGGCTGCAGTGTGAGGAGTGGGTGGGAGAACAGCGATGGTGGGTGGCTGTGTGCACCCGTGAGGAGGCGGTTGCCGTCGTCCGGGTGAGAGATGGCTGGGGTTGGATGAAGGTGGCTGGGGGAGATGGTAGAGGTGACAGCGTTAAGCAGGTCAGCTTGAGGTCTGAGTTCAGTGTCTGAGTTTTATGATCAGAAGTTCAGAGAGAGCTAAGTACCTTCTAACCATCCAATCGTTAAACAAGTCCTTCCTTTCTTCTTCTTGAACCTTTTAAATGAGATGAGCAATAAGCTTCTCATTCTCATCTCAACAAAGGAAAGGGCATTATTGCTGGCCCAGCAGTGTCCACACATTGAGTTTACGTCTCATGTGAATGAATGAGTGAATCACTGCAGGGCTCTCAGCTCCTCTTCCAAGCCTCTGAGTCCTGGGTGAGGCTGGCCGCCGTGAGGACTAGATCTGCCAACCTCCAGTCTCCCAGAGTCCGATGTCAGACATTACTAATTGATGGCAGCTCTTGCTCTCCAGATGTGTCCTCAGAATGCTGCCCCCAAAGCCCCTGAGGCAGCCTATGCCAGTGACACTGGACTTGAAACCTACATGCTAGTCCCTCCATTTTAATAGTGAGTGGAAGCTCACAAGCAAAGAAGTTAACACTGGGTCCTCTGTGCTTCCCCTGGGAGAATGGCAGTCACCCCAGGAGCTCTGGTGCTTTAGAATCGGCCTCTGCAGGTTAGGAAACTCGGGGTCCCAGGCCACTGTCGGGCTCCATAATGTGCTGTGAGACTCAGAACTTCCTGAAAGCTGCGAAGCTCACTGTGGTTCATCACAGTGAAGGGACCCAGATTAGAACCAGCCACGGAACTGACACAGGGACGGAGGCAGGAGAGCTAGTCCAGGTGCAGGTTCCACCTGCCTGCTCCGAGGGTCACGGACAGCGTTACACACGGAGTGTTGCCACCCAGGGGAGCTCACCTGAGTCTTGGTGTCCAGACGTAGACCTGATACCACGCGCCCCCAAGCCCCCGTTATAAAGGACGTCACTGTCCATGTGACTCCGAGCGGTGAACAGACACTCGGGGCATCTCCAGGCTTAGAGGTCACCTCCCAGGAGCTGAGAGCACAGGCGACCTCTCCTCGGCAAGGTCCCATTCTCCCCTGCATAGCCTCTTCCCTGCCTTCAGAGCACCAACAGCGTGAGGATCTGATCCAGGAATAGTGAAGCACACACACAAATCTTTTTATTTGCTTTTAAAAAATACTTTGCAAGATAAAGATTAGGCATAAAAACTGGACTTTGCCCAGCCGGCGTGGCTCAGTCCAGTGGTTGAGGGTCGACCTATGAACCAGGAGGTTACAGTTTGATTCCCGGTCAGGGCACATGCCCTGGTTGTGGGCTCAATCCCTAGTGGGGGGCATGCAGGAGGCAGCCAATCAATGATACCTCTCATCATTGATGTTTCTAGCTCACTTTCCCACTTCCCTCTCCCTTCCTCTCTGAAATCAATATATATATATATATATCTCCTGCGGGTTAGGTGTCTCTCCCTCACTTCAGCTCCTGAAGGCTGGGGGCTGGCCGTCCGAGGACCTGGCCGAGGGAGCTTCAGACAGACCGTTAGCTGCTAGGCAGGCCCGGCTCGCGTGGGACTTGGCTCACTCATAGGCCCGGCTCGCGTGGGACTTGGCTCACTCATAGGATGGATACAGACAGAGGGATGGATACAGACTGAGGGACGGATACAGACTGAGGGACGGATACAGACAGAGGGACGGATACAGACAGAGGGACGGATACAGACTGAGGGACGGATACAGACTGAGGGACGGATACAGACAGAGGGACGGATACAGACAGAGGGACGTTGTCGTGCTGAGCAGCTACCTAACCAAGCGCTCTCTTGTCCCAGCTTATTTCCAGCGATGCCGATGGAGCCATCCAGAGGGCCGGACGGTTCAGAGTGGAGAACGGCTCTTCGGACGAGGTAGGAAGCTCCCGGGCCCGGCGCTGTCACCAGGCGCAGGGCTATGTGAGCGCGCCGGGCGGGCTGGGCCCTCGCTACCCAGAAGTCGTGCCCGAGTGGAGCCGGGAAGGGTACACAGCTCCTCAGTGTTTCCTGAAGCAGAGCTGAGGGGGAGAGGCCGGTACTCTTTGTGTGAAGGTCCTATGATAGGGTGACACAGACCCTTTAACAGATCTGTACGGGAGCCAGGGAGACAGGAGATGGGACCAAAGGCCAATGGGACCACAGCCCTTTGTGCATGGCCCCCGGAGTCCCAGGCCGGCCTCTGGTCACTGCCCTGGAGAGAGAGGCCAGAAATCACTGTGGTTGCGAAATGCCCTCTCTATTCAGCAAGAACACGGAAAGGAGGCATTGCTGCCCCCACTCCTGGGCCAGGCCCTCACGCTGGGCTCTCAGTTGCTTTTCTTTCTTCTTTCAAACTTCCGCTGCCCGCTCTACCCCTTGGGGTCTCCCCTAGAACTGCAGAGGCCATGTAAGTGCCCCTGTTTTTTCTTTGCTGCCTCCTGGAGAGGTTGCCCGTCACCATGCTTCAGCAGACCCCAGCTTCGGGGCCACCTGGCCTGCCTGAGCCCCCGGTCCCCGCCTCCTGGGCTCAGGGCCCTGCGCAGGTAACCCAGCCTTTCCGAGCCTCGGCTTCACCATTTGCAGTGGAAACTGTCTGGGACGATGGAGAGGATTCCGAGAGCTGAGCCGGGGGAGCTGTGAGCACGGTGCCCGGCACAGAACGTGCACTCAGCACGTGACGGTTGTCACGGTAACAGTGGTGGTGATCATGGTCCTGGTGCCTGAGAGCCAGCCTCGCCCTCCTGGGCACCCTGCGTCCAATCCCTGGTGAAGGGCTATGGAGTCGCTCAAGGCCACAGCGTCTGGATGCTGTTGCCCATCTTCACCTTGGCCTTCATGGAGCACACCCAGGTTCACGGACGCCCACCTCACCTTGTCCTGTGAGGCCAGGGGGCGGTCCCGTCTCGGGCTGGGCCTCTGAAGAGGTGTCCACATGCTTCTTGTCCAGAGCGGTGTCCGCTGACCCGCACAGAAGAAGGGGCGCCAGGGGAATGTGCGCCCGAGGCTTGAGCACAGCCCTCCCCAAGGGCCCAGGGCGTCCCGGCCGCTCAGTCAGGAGCAGAAGCGCGAACCCTCCGTTTCTGGTGCTCAGGGTGCCAGCACCCGCCACGCTGAGCTTCTTTCTGCTTAGAGCACAGAGCCCGCAGAGGTTGCTCACCTCGAGAAGTCCTGCTGCTGCCAGAATTGGGCAAAACGTCAGCCCCGCCCCAAATGAACAGACTGCCCTGGGCTTTCCCCAGCCACACAGCTCGCCCCTGCCAGCACCCGCGCCCAGAGGAAAGCCACGCCTCCCAGGAAAGAGACACAGAGCCTCCAGGTGGGCCTCGCATCACCCCTCACTTGGATCATCACACAGTCCTCGCCCGGGGATGTCCCCTGGTCCTGCCACATGCTGGCGGCCATGTTCTGGGACCCCATGGGGGTGAGAAATCGCCTGTGGAGCGTGCTGGGCCGCAGCAGCCCTGAGCCAGCCTGCCCAGCCCCCGTGGCTCCACACTCACCCGCGGCGTGGGCAGCTCCCTTACATCTTTGGAACCGTTTGCTAGAAGGATCGATTTCACAAATCACTGTGGTCTGTTGTATCCCAAACACAGGCCCGTCTCCGATGGCCTCTGTGGGAAAGATGATAGCCAGGCTCGAACGTGGTCTCCAATTTGTTTCTGCCAAAGACACTGAGCACGAGCGCTCCATGCGGCACGTTGCTGTGGTTTGTATCCATGGTCTCGGGTAAAGCTTCTGGCCGGTGTTGCCGCCCAGCCTGGCAGGAGACCGGGGAAGACAAACAAAACAGGCAGGGCTGCGGCCCGAGTCAGAGGAGCAAGCAGGGCCTCGGAGCGCCATGTTGCTGCCTAAAAATGTCCAAACCCACGAACAAAGAAATGGCAAAACCACTGCACCATATTGATTTCCCTTTTATTATTGAACTAGAGGCCTGATGCATGAAATTCGTGCAAGGGGCTCCACCCTCGCAGCCGCGGTGGCTTCCTCAGCCCGAGGCAACTGCAGCCCCGGCTTCATTTCAAAGGTCATCCGGTCTAATTAGCATATTGCGCTTTTATTATTATAGATTTTAAGGATGCTCACTACAGAATGGATACTGTGTCAGATATATGATTTGCAGACGTTTTTTCTCATTTTGTAGGATGTCTCTTCACTTTCTTGATTGTGTCCTTTGAAGCACACACGTTTTTAAATGTGATGGTGTCTCCTCCATCTATTTTTCTGTTGCCTGTGTGTCTCGTGTCATATCTCAGAAACCATTGCCTAACCCAAGGTTGCTTGGTCGTTTTTTATAGTTTTTGTGGACATTACCTTAAAATGTTAAATTTGCCTTTTATTTTTTCACCATTGTCAGCGTAATGGCTTCGCTGCCTGTGGCTGGTACTCCAGTGCGTGACTTTGTGGTGCCCCTGGTGCTGCGTTTCTCGTGTGCCATTCCTGGTTCGGGTGTCGGAGAGCTGCCTGGTGCATGCGGGGGACGCACACACGGGAATTCGTGTCAGGATTGGAGGGAGGGTTCGCACTCACTTTCTCCAGACACCTTTAAATTCCCAGCTTGAAACTTTTTTTAATCCCCCCCCCCCCCCCCCCCCGGGATTGAGGAAGGAGGTGTAAACTTAAATGGAGGGTGGGTCCCTGTCTCCCTTCCCGGGAAAATCCCCACCCAGGTGGCCAAGGGGCGGGGGAGGTCCCCGGGGTTCTTCGGGGAAAAAAAGGGCTCTTCTGGGGGCCCCCCCCCCCCTTCAGGGGGGGCGCCCCTTCAGGGGCCCCACCGGGAGTGGGAGGGGGGGGGCTCCCCGTCCACCTGGACCCTGGGGCAAGGGGTCCCTGGGGGAATTTGATTCTTTTGCCTTTTTTGCCCCCCGGGA
>NW_005871445.1:494286-544111 GCF_000147115.1 Myotis lucifugus | reverse complement strand
TCCAGGGTGGATAAGACGGTGGTGCCAGGTTAAATGTGATGGTGTTGCAGGGTGGATAAGACGGTGGTGCAGGGTGGATAAGACTGCTGTGGCGCCTGCCTTCAAGCTCACGGGTGTACAGGATGATTGCAACTCTTGGTGACGACTATAGAGAAAACAAGCCGGGCCATGGCGCAGAGTGAGGAAGAGCTGCTTAGGGTGGTCAGAAAGGCCTCCTCGGGGTCAGCATGTGAGGCCGAGGCCTTGAGCCGCACTTCTCGACTGTTTGCGGTGAAGGACCCACTTTGTAATTTCCAGTCTGTTGCAGACCTATTATGCTTGACCAGTATGCCTCACCCGCCTCATGCACTTACCACCGAGTTCAGTCACACCCAGATGGTCTGGACTCCGTTTAAGGGGTCACGGTCATGTCAGATTGCTGTAGTTTCCTACATGCTTGCTTCCCGTTCCTGCACGCTTGGTCGTGCACTGGTAGCAGCTTGCAGGCCAGCACCGTGGACCATACCTACTGCCTCAGGGTTCATTTGGGCCAGCTCCCCCCCCCCCCACCGCCGCCCACGGCATGAATCCTGCAGCTCTACCAGCAGCCAGCTGCCTGGCCCTGCTGAAGGTCTCCAGTAAAGAGAAGTTTCTACTGCCTTCATAGGTGTTTTCCTTCCTGACACCAACCAGTTCTGATACCTGCTGAGTGTCCCACAATTCAATTCACTTCCGACACAAACCACTTAGAGTTAGTGTCAGACTCCACAGCTCAAGGGCTCAGCCCACTGGGCAGCCTTCACATCAGATCTTCAGATGCCAATTGTGAGGATCAGGTCCCAGGTCACAAAGTCAGGGGTGCCCTCAGGCTCACTCATTTGCTAAAATGACTCGGAACTCGGAAAGCACGTTACTTACTATTATCCTTTTATTGTAAAGGATACAGTTCAGGAGCAGCCCAGGGGCACAGAGCTTCCATGGACCTTGGTGTGTGCACCAGCCGGGAGCTGCTGAACCCCGGGGTGCAGGGCTTTGTGGAGGCTCTATCACATAGGCGCCTCTGATTAAACCATTGGCCATTGGCGATTGGATCGTTCAGCGCCTCATCCAGAGATTTCAGACTGGGTCCGCAAGGTTTTTGGTTTTTTGGTTTTTTAATATTTTTATTGATTTCAGAGAGGAAGGGAGAGGGAGAGATGGAAACATCAATGATGAGAGAGACTCGTTGATTGGCTGCCTCCTACATTCCCCACATTGGGGATCGAGCCTGCAACCTGGGCATGTGCCCTGACCTGGAACTGAACTGTGACCTCCTGGTTTATAGGTTGACGCTCAACCACTGAGCCACGCCAGCCGGGCTGGATCTGAACGTTTCAAGCTCCTAAATCAAGGCTTGGTCTTCCCAGCGACCAGCCCCGTCCTGACGCTCTCTTGGCCACCAGTGGCCTCCTTAGAGCCAAAATCGCTCCTATCACCCTTAGCACTCAGGAAGCTCCCAGGCTTGTAGGCGCTCCGTGCCAGGACCAGGGACAAATCCCCCCAAAGCGATTAATACAGCACCCCCACAGCAATTCATCTCCCTTCTCCGCATCTCTGGCTGCTAGAAAGTTTGTTTTAAGTGAATTCATTTGTCTGTGTCTTGCATTGCGAGTTTCCGTTTGCGTTCTCTGTAGCCGTAGTATAAGGCTGAGCCCTCGTCACCGGATCGGATCGTCACCAGGACCGTCACCGTGCTGCCTCCGGGCATTCCAGGACACCTGCTCCTTTCCTCCCGATACCTGGCCTCCGCTCCCCTCATCACCACCCTCCCTGCACTCCCCGGGCACGTGTGAGGTCTTAACGAGCCTTTTAAATTGAAGTGCTCAGATCTGAACTCTGGGCCCCCCTAGGCAGGAGTGGAGCAGGCCGGTCCCCTGCCTTGCCTGATGACATGGGGAACCACAGCACCCTCCCCCACCCGAGCTGTTAATGGCTGTGAGGTGACATCATGTGTAGCGGGGACAATTTTGGAGTCAAACGAACCTGGATTCAGACCTCAGCTCTATCACCTGCCAGTTTATGCCGATGCCCGTGAGCCTCACTTCCTGTGGGTGGAGTGGGGACACGCGCCTGCCCCCTAGCAGCCGCCCGCCCCACCCTGTGCGTTGCATCTGCAGTGTGTATTTGCACCTCCTTGGGGGGTTTGCCTTGTCCACTGAGTTGAATCTCCTCAGTGTGTCTGTAATTGCTACTTGTCGGGAGTTTCCCGACATCTTGATTCTGTCACCTGCCTGTTAGCTCACCCCCACCCCCCAAGCGTTGGTTACCTTGTGCTTCCCCTGCCATCTGTGAGCGCCTCTGATTATTAATTGAAATGAGTGTGACCTGGGTGGCGCCCTGGGGGCCTCCCTGACAGCTCCTTCTATATCAATTAGGATCTGGCAGGGCAGGGGCGGACTTCCAGCTCCTTACAGATCTGTCCTCCTGGCACGGGAGGAGTCTCCACAGACTGCTGGGGGATATGTGCATGCTCACCGTCCTTTGGGAGGGCCATTAGCAGTCATTAAAGATGCACACAGCATTTAGCCGCAGCTCTATTGTTAGGATGTGTGTGCTAGCATTATTTAAAACAGGAAGAAAAAAAACCCACACCTGGGAGCTACCCCAATTTCCATCAGTAGAGGAGTGATTATGGAAATTAGGATCCGTTTGAACAATGCACTGCTTCCCAGCTGTTGGAAAGGCGAGGTGGAGATAGATGTGACACCGCAGAGAAATGTCTCACATACAGTGTTAGACAGAAAAGCGAGTTCCAGAATGATTCATACGATACCTCCCCATTTCCTTAAAACAACAAAGAAAGATAAATATGCTTGTCAGTATGCAAGAAAGTTCCAGAAGGGCACCCACGGGTTTGATAGCCATTTCCCGTGGAGAATGAAAACGGGAGGTCGGGAAGGAGTTGGGGGGCCTTAACTTCCCACTTTAGGCCTTTTCTGCTCTTTACATATTTTATACATCGATACTCAACTGAAGTGTTCGGTTTTTTAAAAGAATCTGCATAGTTGTTAAAAAGGACAGGGTAGATCCATATGTACTGACATGGCAATGTTTCTAAGGTATTTTCTTTAGTGAAAAAAAACATGTTTTAGTATAATATCTATGATACTGTCTCATTCATGAAAACAAATGGCATGTGTAGATATTTACATGTATATATGTATGTATGCATGTATGTATACAGGTGTGTGTGTGAATGTGGATGTTATGTATGTATTTATGTATAAAGCACATCTTTGTAAACTCACAGAGAAATCTGGGACTGTCCGCACAATCTGGTAGCGTGGGCATATAGGGAAAGGAAGTGGACTGGGGCATGGGGGGGATAGAAAAGGATTTTAATTTTTGTGTGATTTCACTTTTTTTAAGTAGCTAATATTTATATTTGCAATTCGGAAAATTTTAGTCTTTTTTTTTTAATCCATCTTCTTTACTGCCAGTGTCCTCTCAGCAATGTAAGCTAGAAGCGGAAGTAAAGGCGGTTTAAATGGTCACTCATTCATCGAACTCACTGTAGAGGAGACTGAAAATCCACAGGCATTCGCTGAGCCGCGATCGGATTGTGGTGTGAGTGGGTGGATTCCCTGTTTAAAGTTACAGGCCAGCGTTAGGGGCCGTGCAGACTCCACGAGGGTGTACGGTATGGATTTTGACTGAGTTCAGAATGTCTGGGCCAGACGCAGTCTTCCTCCTCCACGTCCCACAGTGCCCGTGGGGTAAAAGAGACAGTGAGGCCGTGGGAGCGCTGTGGGCTCTGGACCCTGACGCCCACGTGTGCGGGTGCTTAGTCTCAGGGCTCCCTCGGCACATGGGGTGAGCCCAGGCCTGTCTGCAGCAAGGAATTCAGTTAGAAGTGCTCTCCAGGGAGGGAGAGCACCTTCACACCAGGTGAACTAGGTGTGGCCGACAGGGAGGAGCCTGGAAAGCTGTTAGATGGACAGGGAGGAGCCTGGAAAGCTGTTAGATGGACAGGGAGGAGCCTGGAAAGCTGTTAGATGGACAGGGAGGAGCCTGGAAAGCTGTTAGATGGACAGGGAGGAGCCTGGAAAGCTGTTAGATGGACAAGGAGGAGCCTGGAAAGCTGTTAGATAGCTTGCCTCCTGCGTCCCATTGTTTCTGGGCGACCCAGCAAGAATCTGTTCACCAAATGTACTTTCTCATCTACCCGTGAGTTGCCTTCATTCCCTTTGAAGTCTGAGTCACTGCCCTCCTTCTCCTTAGCTCAGGCTGGGAGACAGCAGTCCCGGGTCCCAGTCTTACAGAGCCCCCGTATGCACACGTGATAAATCTGGTTCTTTTCTCCTGTTAGTCTGTCTCATGCTAATTGGATTATTAGACCAACCAGAAGAACTCAGAAGAGCTGAAGGAAAATTACTTTTCCTCCCCTAGAATATGCACTTAAGATCTGTGCCTTTTGCTGTCCATTTCTACTCCATGTCGTCAGAAATTCGAACTCGTTTTCAGAGTCATTCTTCTGGAGTCCTGGGAAGAGGGTCTGTTTTGCTTGGTTCCCATTTCTTTTGCCAGCTCCTGGGTATATTCTTGTCTTTGCACCTCATCATGTGTCTTTCAACAAGGGGTGGGAAGTGTCTTGCTCTGCGAGGCTCACAACTTTCATGGTGTTGGGCTTTTTCCCACATTAGCTAAGTATTCAGTGAAGATGACAGATAAATAGGTAACTTTTTCATCATTAAAAAGAACCCATAATTGGATGGAGACATGGGCACGGCACTGGCCAGAGTGCCACCTGTCACTCCCAGCGGCTGTGCCGCACTCTCGCCCTGGCCACTCTGTTCTGCAGTTGGGAGTTCACTCCTTGGGTGGGGGAGGCTGCAGACGGTCTAGGGTCTGGGTCATTTTCTGTGCCTTTGGCCCCCCTTGGCAGCCTGTGAAGCCTGTAGACCCCTTCTCAGAATAATGCTTTCAAATGCACGAAAACAAAATGCCTAGGACAGTGGTCAGCAAACTGCGGCTCGCGAGCCACCTGCGACTCTTTGGCCCCTTGAGTGTGGCTCTCCCACAAAATACCGACTTCTGCGCATGGGCCACAAAGTTTCAATCGCACTGTACGTGCGCGCCCGCATGTGATATTTTGTGGAAGAGCCACACTCAAGGGGCCAAAGAGCCACATGTGGCTCTCAAGCCGCGGTTTGCCGACCACTGGCCTAGGATAACAGAGGCAAACAGTTGTGTTGAAAGAGTTATCACCCGGCCGGCATGGCTCAGTGGTTGAGTGTCGACCTGTGAACCAGGAGGTTATAGTTTGGTTCCTGGTCAGGGCAAATGCCTGGCTTGTGAGCTTGGTCCCCAGTGTGCAGGAGGCAGCTGATCAATGATTCTCTCTCATCATTGATGTTTCTATCTCTCTTTCTCTCCCTTCCTCTCTGAAATCAATAAAAAAAATTTTTTTAAAGAAGTAATTCGCCCTACTCGGTTTGGCTCAGTGGATAGAGCGTTAGCCTGGACCGAAGGTTCCTGGGTTCGATTCCAGTCAAGGGCACATACCTCAGTTGCAGGCTCCTCCCTGGCCTGGGCCCTGGTCAGGGGCTCATGCAAGAGGCAATCAATTGATGTGTTTCTCTCACTTTGATATTTCTCTCTGTCTCTCCCTCTCTCTTCCACTCTCTCTAAAAACAATGAGAAAATATCCTTGGGTGAAGATTAAAAAAAAAGAAGTAATTCATTTAAAGAAAAATAGTTATCAAAATGACTTTTTACGACCCAATATATAAAACTGTAATATACATGTTTTTTAATGAATACTTTAAATAACAAATCCAGCAGCAGGTCTCTTAACTATTTTAATGTTGAACTGTGAAGAGTGTGAACAATATTTCAAGGTACCTGCAGTCGCTAGGATGAGTTCTGAAAATAACTGTGACTTTTGTGTGTGTGACATGGTATCGGGGCTGTTTATTCTACTGTAGTTTTTGCATATATTCATAACTGATGAAATACTAAGTTTTAGTGAGAACTTAGGGAAAATGAAGAATTTTTTGCCCCAAGTTCATGTCCTCCCTGGATTCTTTCAAAGTTCCGTGTTCATCAGAATTACCTGGGATGCTGGTTAAAATGCAGGTTCCAGGGCCCTGACCACAGAAATCCTGAGGATGGCGCTAGTGGGCCCAAGGGTGCACAGTTAGCAGATCTAGAGCACTGAGCTCACAGGGTGCGCTTGGATCTGGCTGCCGCTGAGAGACCTCTCTGGGCCTGCAGCACTGGAGGCTCGAGGGGCTTCAATGTCCGGGTGGCTTCCAGGTTCTGCAGGCGCCTCCCAGGGCCCAGGGCCTGGGGACCATGACACCCGCCCCTGCGGGCGGCTGGCTGGTGGACCCCAGGGTTATGCGTTGTGCGTGCTGCCCGGTGACGTGGTGGAAAGAACTGTGCACCAGGAGTACTGTGGTGGTTTATGGTTATAAAATGAGTGGCTGTTGATAATGAATCATCCAGAAATTCTACAGGAAATAAAATCCAATTATACGGCCTCCTAGTCACATGAAAGGTCAAGGCTAAGAGGCACCATCTCCCACGGGTGGTCAGCATTAGCATCGCCCATAGGAACCGGTGGATCTCTGGAAATGCGACAAGCTGAGGAGGACGGCGGCACCTGTGTGGTGTTCCGACCAGGTGTGCACAACCTGAACCCAGTCACGGGGCAGCAGACGAGCCCACAATGAGGACCGCTTTCTTTTTTAAAAGTGGGGGGTGGGGGTGGGAGTGGGGAATGCTCGTTCTCCACAAGTGTCAGTGTAATAGAAGACAAACAGAGTCTGTAGGAACGTTCCGGATTAAGGGAATCTAAAGAGACATGGCACCAAATGATCCCCTAAATGACACTGTTGAGTCAGTTGACAAGCCTGGAATACAGGTGGTAGGTTAAAATATCGAGGTTGAATTTACAAAAGTTGATAAAGCTAACTGTGCTGATGTAAGAAAACATCCCTCTTCTTGGGAAATGCACACTGAAGCCTTTAGGAATATGGGGCTATTCTTTAGGCAACTTAGTCTTAAGTGACTGAGGAAATTGTGTGCGTGTGTGTGTGTGTGTGTGTGTGTGTGTAGAGAGAGGGAGGGGAGGGAACAAATGAATCCGCGGATACAGTGTTAACAGCAGGTGGGCCTGGTCAAGGGCACACACAGGCTCCCGCGCTCTTCCTAGTCTCATGGCTTTTATATGTGCACATCAGTCGCTGAATTTTTGAAATTCAAGAAAATTCAATAAAAAGCACAATCATACTAAGATATGTTAACGTACTTTTTAACTCCTTGATAGATTAAAAAGGCAGAACGTTAAGGACACAGAAGATGATGTAAGGTTAAGACTTAGTTTCCGCTTCACTGCATACTCTCTGCTCCGGAGCCCAGCGGACGCTCCCCAAGCTTGGGAAGCTGGGAGAGGCTGTGGAGCTGGTGTGTAGGAGGTGCCGGCCGGTGCCTGGCCGTAGAGCTCACTCCCTGAGTGTCTGCATCCAGAGCCACGAGAGAGACGGGCATCCCCGTCCACTGTCCACAGTAAGACTCGCCTGAAAGCACAACAGAAACCATACAGAGGAGACGCCCCCAGCTCCGGCTCCTAACGAGCAGGACACATAACACGTGTTCTAAACCGGCAGCATCAGGAGAGGCCTGCACCCGGGGCCGAGGGGGTGCATTCCAGAAATCTAATGGCCACTCGGCACCGCAGAGCTGTAGTGTAATTCATTACATCACAGATTTCCCTCATTTAACCTGTTCTCTCCATAGTTACCCAAAAAGCTTCCAGTAAAATTCAATAGTCCTTCCTAAGAAGAGCCTCTTTGTAAACTTGGATTTGAAGGAAACTTCAACATGAGAAAGCAACTGACCACAAACACCTAGGAAATCACTAGAGACATGTCCGAACCGGAAAAGTCTGTGCCAGCCCTGGCCAGTGTGGCTCAGCTGATTGGGTGTCATCCATGCACTGAAAGGTTGTGGGTTCAATCCCCAGTAGAGGGTATACAGGAGGCAGCCAATGAATGTTTTTCTCTCTCTCTCTCTCTCTCTCAAAATCAATTTTAAAATCTTAAAAAAGAAAAGCATGTTCCTGAAGTCTGTCTATACGCATGGTACAATGTAGACACCAAAGGAGTTTGAAACTGTATGTTCATTATGATTCCATTGGAGCAAAATGACATACGTTTGCACATGTAAGAAAAACATTACAGGAAATCATACCAAATCGTTAATAATGATTATCTTTGGACAGAGGATTCTGGTTATTCATTATGATTGTCTGTATTTTCCACATTAACTGAGTAATTTTTATGATAAATTTTTAAAATTCTACAAAGAATATGAACTCAGGATGCTGGAGAGATATCTTCCAGGTGAAATGTGCCTTCCAGGGTGACAACAGAAGGGCGTGCCTCTAGGGGGCACCAGCGCCCAAGTATTTCGGAAGCTTCGGACCAGAAAGGAGTGAACTTTAAACCCAAGTTATACTCAGGTTAGAAATAGCTGAGCCCACTGGGTCGCTTGGTCCCTTTTCCCCACGCCCCAGAATGCTCCTGTGATGCCATTTAGACTGGGCGTCTTTTCTAATGACAATGTGGGCACAGCCCAGTCTCTATGCTTCTTGTTGTTAATCCTCACCCGAGGATATTTTCCCATCAATTCTTAGAGAGAGTGGAAGGGAAGGAGAGACACATCGATTGGTTGCCTCCTGCACATGCCACAACCAGGGCTGGGGATTGAGCCTGCTAATGAGGTGCATGCCCTTGACCGGAATCCCACCCTTCAGTCCATAGCCCGGCGCTCTATCTGCTGAGCCAAACTGGCTAGGGCTGTTTATATGCTTTTAACAATGACTTTTTGGTTCTTCGGCCTCTGGCTCATTGTCAGCTTCTTGTTTACTTTCTAATGAATAAGCCTCCTCATGACACAACGTTGTCCCGTTACAGAATGCCTCTGCTCTGCCAGGGACCTGGCAAAGAACAGCCGTGCACTTAGAGAACCCGGAATACCACACCAGATGGTATTTCAAGTATTTTTTAGGACAAGGTAAGTATGCCATGTTGGTGGCTGGGAGGGAAGGCTGTTCAAAATGAAAATCAGTGTTGGCGTGATTTGCAAGTACCCTATGTGACACTAACCAGTGTAAGGACACTAATTTTTTTGAGCGGGGGCAGTTGTTTTTGCCCCTGAGGAATAAAGGGGATTAGATCATCTGAATGAGTGACTTGAAACATAGAAGAATTTGCAGGGTGGAAAGCAACTTTAGATTTAACAAGGCAAGTGCCCTGAGTGTAGTGGGTTTTGAACACAGTGTAAGGCAGTGGGAAAAGAAATGGCTCCCTGAGCTCCAGGGCCAATGTGGAGCTGGCAAAGGCAGTCACGGCCCCTGCCTTCATGGGTTTGAATCCTGCCCCACTGTCACTCCCCATAGGACCTTACACCTGGTACGCTCTGCTTCTCTGAGACGTAGTTTCCTTATCTGTGAAGTGGGGGTGTTACTGGTGCACACCTAGCAGGTTTGGACAGATGTTTCAAAGAGATACACAGGGAAAACCCCAAGCCTGATGCCTGGCGCGTGGCAGGAGCTCCGCCATTAGGGTGACACACACGGACAACGAAGGGCTCTGGTGAACATACAGGGAGAGGTGGCAGGCAGGAGTGTGGCTCACGGCGGAAGAAATGGAAGAACGGTCGCTGCTGTGGGATTGGAAATGAGTTAGACACATTTCTTATCAGACTAATATATTAGTTTGTAGAAGATGTGAGGCTTGAACTAGAAAATGAGAGTGGCCAGACCCAAAAGGTGTCTTTTTAAACAATCCGTTCCTGCACTGTGCTAAGAAGCTCCCTTACTTGGCAAGGCATACTTCGTTATAAAGAAAGAAATCAGTGGGAAGTTGTCAGCCTCCCAAATGCTTGCAAAACATAGTCCTGGAGCAGTGATGACGGGAGGAAGATGGTGTGGATGCCTCGGCTTCCCCAACTGGCTGAAACAGTAAGGGGTCTAATAAGAAACCCAGAGGGAGGCCAGGCTCTAGGGGGGGTGGAGTCACAGGCTCTGTGATGTCATCAGGCTGGGCTTCCTCAGGGTCACAGAATGGCTGCAGCGATTCCAGGCATCACTTCGAGACAGCACCATCCAGAGTTCATCCGGAAGGCCATCTCCAAGAGCGAGGAAGCCTTTCCAGAAACCTCTAGACACGTTTCTCCTCCTGTCTCATTGGCCAGAATGGGGTCATACGCTCACCCCAGAACCAGTCCCTGACGAGGGGAATGGGAGTGCATGATTCTAGAGCAGCGGTTCTCAACCTGTGGGTCGAGACCCCTTTGGGGGTCGAACGGCCCTTTCACAGGGGTTGCCTAAGACCATTGGAAAACACATATGTAATTACATATTGTTTTTGTGATTAATCACTATGCTTTATGTTCAATTTGTAACAATGAAATTGGGGGTCACCACAACATGAGGCACTGTATTAACGGGTCGCGGCATTAGGAAGGTTGAGAACCACTGTTCTGGAGAGTGATCGGGTTCTGTCTCAAGCTGGGTTTGGGATTGCTGCTCCTCGACCCTGTGCGAAGGGCTGGATACCACCTGACATGTCCCCACACCGGGGACTGGAGGAGCCATTAGGTTGTCCCTGTCCTAAGCCCGTCTCTCCCCCAGTCCATCAGAACTACATCGGAAACGATGCCGAGAAGAGCCCCTTCTTCTTGTCCGTGACCCTTTCTGACCAGAACAATCAGCGAGTCCCTCAATATCGTGCAATTCTCTGGAGGAAAACGGTAAGTAACCGGCTTGGGCCGGGAGTTTCCTCCCACTTAACCTGTGAGCTGTGCTGCTTCTGTTTATGTAAGTGTCCACATCACGTGTCAGAAATGTCTTTTTTTAGGCAGGTTAAGGTAACAACCTGACGTAAAGGCATTTTTGTAGAGAAGCCGAGGGCAGCCTGAGGCGGGGTGTATGGGACAGAGAGGCTCCCGCCCCTGCGGTTCTTCGTGAACTGCCCACGGGGAGGCGGAGCCCAGGGCTCGTGGGATTGGCCATTTGTGTTTTTCTTCACCACAAACGATGTGGGTCCTTCGTTCATTCCCTTTCACGCTCCCAACATCTACTGGGGTCCTTTCCCTGCGTTAGTCACAGTGGGAGGAGGAAACAGAGGACTCACACAGGCCTCCCCAAGATTCGGTGGTTTCTCCTTCGAGTCTTGGACTTGGGGCTATCACATTGGGGCCTGTTATGTTTTCATGATCTTTGAGGCTGATCTGACCCTCGGCTCAGAGACCAAACCCCCTTCTCGTCTGGCTCAGACGGTGCATCTGCTCACAACCCCGAAGGCGCAGAGGACCTGTCAGTCCGTCCGTGGAAGAGGCTGTAATGCTGAGACCCATGAGTGCTGGGGCTGGGAGAGGGGCAGACGCTGTCCAGTCTGAGCACGATTCTGCGTCTTATAATGACTTTACTCATAGCTGAGCCACTGAAGGGAATGAGAAAGGCCAGACGTGGTTCCTTTAAGTGACCAGGGAGGGCGCTTTCAGAGATGGGAATTGCCACGCTTCTCGCTGATCGGGCGTTTTGACTTTCCAGGGTACCCAGAAAATATGCCTTCCCTACAGCCCCACCAAGACGCTCTCTGTGAAGTCCATCTTAAGGTGAGTGCCGCCGAGTGGAACCCCAACCCCAGGAGTCTGTATACGTGGTTTTCCCGGGGTCATTCTGTCAGCTCTGTCTTCCTCATCTGTAAAATGGGGATAAACTAGTACTTGCCTCACAGAGACTAAACGAGACGGTCCCTTAAAGCATTTAGCAGAGGGCCTGGCGTAAGTACACGCTTTAACATTAGCTCTTGTGGTTACCTGTCACGAGCAGAGGAATCCTGGCTGAAGGGGCCTCAGAGGTCTGGTTCAGTGGCCCGTTTTTCCTCTCCAGGGGCATAGGCAGCAGGAAATGCGCGTTGCTTGTCCAAAGTAAAACAAAGAACAACCTTGTTCGGGATGGCCTTTTGCCATTCGTGGCAGAGGAATTACCACAGGAAGCAAGAAATACCAGGTCATCTTCATTACATCTCAGTTTATCATGACTCGCTCTGTAACTGTCAATGAGTCACTCTTTTAGGAAATAAAAGTAAGAATCATGAAGATTAGTCAGGGTTGCCCAAAGCAAATGCTCTCGATTCCTCCCCCCGCCCCCCCTCTTACCATCGAGTGTCATTGGGGACAGTTATGTAAGGAAAGTACAGTGTGGTGTGTGGTTACTGTCCTGTGTTCACATAGTTACTCCTGGATTCCTCCTCGCTCGTCTGTCTCCTGGGGGCCAGGCCCTCCCAGGATTTCCTAGGACAGTGGTTGGCAAACTGCGGCTCTCGAGCCACATGCAGCTCTTTGGCCCCTTGAGTGTGGCTCTTCCACAAAATACCACCTGCGGGCGCGCACGTACAGTGCGATTGCAACTTCGTGACCCATGCGCAGAAGTCGGTATTTTGTGGAAGAGCCACACTCAAGGGGCCAAAGAGCCGCATGTGGCTCGTGAGCCACAGTTTGCCGACCACTGTCCTAGGAGATGCTCTCTAGCTTCTCTGAAGAGCTGAGACCTGCTCCGCGTTGTTCCCATTCCTGCTGCGCCTGCCTCATGCTCTCTATTCTGTTTCAGTGCCATGAATCTGGACAAATTTGAGAAAGGCCCCAGGGAAATTTTTCATCCTGAGATACAGAAGGTAACAGAACTTTCTGCTTCGTAATTGTACCACTTTGATCGGTGTTAGGTCCTGGAGAACTCACACTGAGATCCTGGTATGCCAGGCCCGAGGGGCAGGCCGGGAGTCTGTATTCTAGGCACAGCCACAGCTGAGACCGCTAGCAACAGGCTCCTCCACCAGTGATCCGAAAGGGGTGTGCTCAGAAGGATCTTATTGGCCTAAAAGCCCCTCCTTGTACTGAGTGATATAGAGTTATGTGGAATGTCAGATTTTTTAAAAAATAATAAATACGAAATGTGGCTCTAGCCAGTTTGGCTCAGTGGATACAACGTCAGTCTGCGGACTAAAGGGTCCCAGGTTCGATTCCGGTCAAGGGCACATGCCAAGGTTGTGGTCTCGATCCCCAGTGGAGGGCATGCAGGAGGCAGCCGATCAATGGTTCTCTCTCATCATTGATGTTTCTGTCTCTCTCTCCCTCTTCCCTTCCTTTTTGAAATTAATAAAAATATATTAAATAAATATGAAATGTGCTTGTCAAGCTGCGATTCAGGTAGAACACTGTGCTGGGACCAAAAGGGACTGAGGCAGAACCAGGTGTGTGAGGTCCAGCTTGAAGCAACTGTAAGCCCTGCTATGCTTAGAAGTAATTTTTATAGCAAACGTAAGAACAGTTAGAGTTATAAGTCGGTGTGCCTCTGGCACTTCATTTGTATGGCTTATCAACCCTTTCCTTCTGGGAGGGGACGTGACCCCCAGACACTGAGCCCCAAAACCCACGGAGTGCACTGGTGCTCCTTCCCGTGGCTGCTGCTGAGCTCGCCTCTGCCCAGTCGCCCTTGCCTGCTCGCCCTTCCGTAAAGAGGACAAGTAAACGAGATACAGCAGCCTCTGCTGTTTATAGCACAGCAAAGATGTCCATGCTGTCCCCACATTCATGGTCCAGCTTTCTTTCCCTTACAAGTAACTATTCCCAGGAGCTTGCCCAGTGTGTGTGTGTATGTGTGTGTGTGTGTGTGTGTGTGCGCGCGCGCGCACGTGCGCATGCGTGTGTGCATGTGCGTGTGTGTGTGTGTGTGCGTGTGCGTGTGCACATGAGTGTGCCACTTGGCAGCAGTGATTCCCCGGCTCTCACCAGGTTTCTGTAGACCTCCCTTAGGAAGCCGTGAGCAGCAGGCTTTGGGTTTAGGGGAAAGAGTTCTTACAAATCCCTGGATCTAAGAAGTAAATAGAACTAAGCCACCTGCATTACGAAGACGGCCTCTTTCCACCAAGTGGCTGCTGCTTGGAAATGTGATCTGTTTCTGGCTGCTCTGTCATAGCGGCATTTTTCTTGGCCAGACCCTTCCAGGAGGCAGTGTGTGCAAGGCCAGCTGAGATGACAGGGACCTAGGGGTCTGTGTCTTCCTTCCCACAGCCGTGCACCGTCTTTGTTTCCAGATAATATGACTTTCTGAAATGACCAGGCATTTTGTAAAAGTCTGTAGAGCTACATTTAAATGTTTACAGCACTTCTGGGTGGGGGTGTAAACTTCAGTAAATTAAAGCTCGGCTTTCATAGGAAGTCGAAATACAAGGATCGCTGCTAAGCACAGACATAACTTTTCAAACTTTGTTTGACAGGACCTGCTGGTTCTCGAAGAACAAGAGGTAAGTGCCTTGCTGAGCCGTCTGTCCCTCTGTGCTCGGCGTCCGCGTGTATCACCACACTCTCCTTCCAGTTCGACCTCTCCGTGTCTATGGCACTTCCTGACATGGTTTCTCAGGGGTGGTTCAGGGGTGTCTATGCAGCCACTGTAGAGACGCAAACAGCCAAGCTACTTAAATCTGCTGGGGAATATTCACATTTTAGCCTCGGGATCGGTGCAGGTACGAGATTTTAATTTTCATCCAATAAAGTAGGCGTCTACACTTGATCACACACTCGGTTTACGGAATGCCATATATAGTGTGGATCCAGCCCTGTCTGTTGCCCCACTTTAAAAAAATGTTTTCTAAGTACATCACCAACATAGAGAAAAACCTAAAATATTATAAATTGGCAATTTGAGTAAGTAAATTACCGTTGTGCATACTTGCCTCTCGGTACGTGGTCATATCATTCGTCCAGTTGCTCAGGCCAAACTTGGAAAAATCCTAGCATCTCTCTCTCTCTCAGCCCATGTCTGACCCATCAGCACATCCTGCTGACACTGCTTCGAGACTGTCCCTAATCCACACATTTCTCAGGCTTCCCCTCCCACCACGCTCATTCGCTCATTCGCTTAATCCTGCCAGCTTCCCAGCGAAGCGGGAGGGTCCTCAGCAGGGCCCTGGTGGCAGGGGGCCAGTCACAGGGCAGCCCAGTGACCAGTCAGCAGAGGGTCTCATTTCTGCTAATGACTCGGCTTCACCCAATTCACAGCCGTCCTGAGAAGACTGGCGTGGGATTGGAAAGAGCAGCGGAAGCCCGGCTTCCAGCTCCCGTCCCACCGCTCACCTGGTACCGCCTCGGGCAGCCTCGCCTTCCCTGGGCTCCCGCTGTCCTGCCTGTAAAATGGAAGTGGATTTGGTGGACCTCAGGGTCCCCTCTGGTTCTAACAGGCTGTCAGTTCATAGCTCAGTGCTCTGGCCATTGACCCCGACCTTCTGCCCTCGGCTCGCTAGCTGTCAGGTCAGCTGTGCCTGGTCCCGGGCCTCCTGACAGTCCGCTGGTTTGCTCCTCTGGTCCAGCAGTTCTCAAACTGGGTCCCTGGACCACAGCCTCAGCATCACCAGGGAGCTTGTCAGAGATACTCGTTCTTGGGCCCAACTCCAGAAATGACTTGGAAATTCTGGGAGTGGAGCCTGGCGCTCTTACTTTTAATATATTTGTATTGATTTCAGACAGAAAGGGAGAGACACACACACACATCACTGATTAGCTGCCTCCTGCACGCCCCCTACTGGGGACTGAGCCCACAACAGGCATGTGCCCTGACCCGGAATGGAACTCTGGTTCATGGGTTGACACTCAATCACTGAGCCACACCAGCGGGCTAGCACTCTTTATTTTAACAAGCCAACAAGGTGATTCCGATGCCTGGCCAGGTTCGAGAACCTCTGCTTTAGTCTCTGCACTTTTCTTCTGAGAACCCCAAGCCTCTGTGGACCCCAAGCCACTGGGGGTACTTTTGAAGGGACCCCTGAGAGTGGAGGAGGAGGTGCCAGAGTTCTGGAGCCATGTGATCACTAGCAGCATTGCCAGAGAAGGGAGAGTTAGAGAGCACAGAACCCTAAAGCGGAGAGATCCCTGACAGAATGCGGAGTTTACCCAACACTGGGGCAGCTTGTGAAAAAGAAGTTGTATCTGACCCGTTTGTTTCTTTCTCGTTTATTCTGCACAGTTAGGCCATGAGTCTTCAGCCACCCTCTCGGTACACCCAGCTCTGTGGTGGGCCCTGCAGAGCTGGTGGAAAGTAAGACCTGTATGATCCCTCCTTCTCAGGACTCAGGTTCCAGTGGTAGAACAGACAAATACGCAAGCTTAATAAAAGCAGCAGAGTGTGAATGTGCTCTTAGAAAAACAAATAAGCTGCTGTGATGGAGAGGGACCCTGGGGAGGGTAACTATTTGGGGAGGTCAGGGAAGGCCTCCCTGGAATGGACATTTGAGCTGAGAGCGCGTGATGGGAATGGCCCCACGGAAGGAGCTGAGGAAGGGCTGCAGGTGGAGGGGCAGCGTGGAGCGCCCCCCCTGTCCCTGCTCCACATAGAAAATCACTGCGTGTGAAACTACGGTGGCTGGTGGGTGTGCATCTGCCCCTGCTGTGTTCGGGACAGAAACTGTCTGAGACCCTTAGACATTCCAAGTCTTGGCTCCAGAATGTAGCTGTCCTGACGCCTGGCATTGTGTCCTGACCCCGCACCTCTGCCCCCACGGGCCAGTGCTTTTAACACCTCCGATTCTGGTCTGCCCCTTCGCGGACCACAAAAATTCCCCAGCAAGTGGAGGGCCAAGCAGCCTTGTAAAGGTGGATTCTCTTCCAACCCTAGATTTTACTCTATTAGGAAATACTTCAAGAAGTGCAAAAGCAAAGTATAGAGGCTAATGTAATGAGACCTAGAAACTCACCCGTGGCTTAAGGGAAAAAACTATTAAAAATATACTGAGCTCACCCAGCCAGCGTGGCTCAGTGGTTGAGCATCGACCTATGAACCAGGAGGTCACAGTTCAATTCCCAGTCAGGGCACATGCCCGGGTTGTGGGCTCAATCCCCAGTGTGGAGCATGCAGGAGGCAGCTGATCAATAATTCTCTCTCATCATTGATGTTTCTATCTCTCCCTTCTTCTCTGAAATCAATACATTTTTAAATACATTGAGTTCTCTGACCTCATTCCTCTTCTGTAGAAGCTATTACCTTGCATTGGGTATCATTCCTGCAGGACCTGATTTCAATCCAGTGTTTAGAGTTGAGGATAGTGGACTGAACATTTGTATTAGCTACTTCTTTTTTATTGAATTTATTGGGGTGACATTGGTTAATAAAATTATATAGGCTTCAGGTGTATAGTTCTATAACACATCATCTGTATATTGTGTGGTGTGTTCACCGTCCCCTGTCAAGTCTCCTTCCATCACCATTTACGCGCCCCCCTCTTCTACCTGCCCCCATCCCAGTTTCCCTCTGGTAATCACCACACTGCTGTCTGTGTCTATGAGGTGTTTTGTTTTGTTTTGTTTTGCTTAATGATTCCAGACGTGGGGAACCATTTCCTGCCAAGGACCAACATTTGCGAGCCATACAAAATTATCAACTTAAAAATTAGCCTGCTCGCCCTGACCGGTTTGGCTCAGTGGATAGAGCGTCGGTCTGTGGACCCAAGGGTCCCAGGTTCGATTCCGGTCAAGGGCATGTACCTTGGTTGCAGGCACATACCCAGTAGGGAGTGTGCAGGAGGCAGCTGATCGATGTTTCTCTCTCATTGATGTTTCTAACTCTCCCTCTCCCTTCCTCTCTGTAAAAAATCAATAAAATATATTTTTTTAAAAATTAGCCTGCTATATTTGGTCAAACATTTAATTAACTCACCCCTAATGCCTTAGCAGGGCCAGACCAAATGATTTTGAGGGCCTTCTAGGGCCCGTGGGCCAGACATTCCCCATCCCTGGAATCCCTTCACCTTTTTTACCCAGCCCCCTTCCCCCTCTCCCCTCTGACAGCTGTCAGTCTGTCCTCTGTACCTATGAGTCTGTTTCTGTTTTGTTTGTTCACTTATTTTGCTCATTAACTTCCACATATAAGTAAAACCATTTGGTACTTGTCTTTCTCTGTTCTGGCTACTTCTTGATTGCTTTCCCCCCATATCTGTTGTGTGACTTCTTGAGATTCAATGTCTTTAAGAATTGGGGGAAATGAGCTACAGTTTCCATTTCTATTTCTAAGAGCCCACAGGTTTCAGCCTCAGACTGTCGTATTGAGGTTTGACTGCTCTGAGCTCCCCAGTGCTGCCTGGGGTCTGGGCCCTGCGGATGGGTTGGTCGGAAGATGGCACCAGCCTGTGGGATCTGGGGGCCACTTACCTGCAGCTCTGTTTGCTGCGGAATGGACCTGGCCGCCTTAGGACATTACAAATGAATGAACTCATAAAAGCAGAGTTTCACTGTCAGAATCCACAGACAGGAAGGCGTGACTGTTCTTCGTGTTGGTCAAAACTGGGATAGAGGGGAGGGAGTCATCCCCCCGGGCCCAGGCTGTCATGGCCGTGTCCCTTGGTAACAACCAGCACTTCGCACAACTGGGCATGCTCTGTTGATGAGATGAAAGTCACCACCTTTTGTTGTCTTATTGCAGGGCTCTGTGAACTTCAAGTTCGGGGTTCTTTTTGCCAAAGACGGGCAGCTCACCGATGACGAGATGTTCAGCAACGGTGAGTGTCTCCCCTGCTGACGGGACCCTCCCTCCCCCCGTTTCAGCTCTGACGACCGAAACCAAACTTGCCGGTGGGGTTGGAGCCTTTATTTAATGCAGAGAAACCGCCGGTAGTTTCAGCAAAGTGTGGGGTGAATTCCCAGGGTAGATTTGGTAGGGCAGATGTTGCCCCGTTTCGTTGGTTTGATAAATATTTACCGGTCGCTTAACTTGTCCCGGGTCTCGGTGGGAAGTGACGTGGGGTCGGAAGAAGCTGGTTCTGCATAATCGGGAGCAGAGGGGGGCTCTTCCCTGTGAGGTCAGGGCTGGGGGATTGTAAGATGGCGTCACTTCCTGTTATTTAGCACTTGTCATGTTCAGTGTCTTCTGTTATTCGTGGAAACGGTCATCATGTGTGCGAGCCCTTGTGGCCCCGCCGGCAGGGGGGCTGGTTAGTCTGATGCTGTGGTTTCCTTCCCGTGTCCTGGGAGCCGTGGGCCCTCCTGCCGGGCCCATTCCCTTTCCCACCGCACCGTCCGCTGGCTCTTCAGCGGCTGCAGCTAGAGAAGGAGGACTTGCTGCCGCACCTCCTCACACTTTCCCTTTTTCCACAGAAATCGGAAGTGACGCTTTTCAGAAATTCTTACACCTCCTGGGCGACACAATCACTCTGAAGGGCTGGACGGGCTACCGCGGCGGTCTGGACACCAAAAGTAAGCTCGCCCTGGCTTGGCACTGCTGGCCTTGGTAGGCCTCCTGCCGCCGGCCTGACCGTAGTTGAACTTATACCCAAGTGGGGGAGAGAGGGTGAGCGGGGGTTTGAGCTCCACACCAGCCTGGCTCGGGGTCGCTGTTCAGTCTGCCCGTGTTTCATGGACACACACGGTCAGTATTGGTGTCATCTTGTGTTGCTTTTGTCCTGTCCACTGGCGGTAACTGGAAGGCGAGGAGTTACAGCACACTCTCCCTTTTAGCTCAGACTTCTCACGCTGTCCTGACTCCGGGGCGAGGCACGAGTCTGTCAGCAAGCGAGCGGAGAGCGGGAGGGGTAGTCTGCCCATGGGCAGCGTTCACACTGTGCTCCCTGCAGGTGGATAGTCCAGAGGGACCTTAAGGACCATCCGATTGTATGCAGTCCCTCGTCTGTCTCACATGGAGACCCTTCCTCCGGCCCCGGCGTTCACTGCACCCACTCACTGCGTGTTTGTGTTTTACAGATGACACCACAGGGATCCACTCGGTCTACACTCTCTACCAAGGGCCACGAGATCATGTTCCACGTGTCCACCATGCTGCCGTACTCCAAAGAGAACAAGCAGCAGGTGGGTGCGAGCGCCGCAGGCCCTCACATGTGACTGACAGCAGAAAGCTCCGCTGGCTTCCTGGAGTCAGACTAAGGTGCCAACAGAGGAGCAGAGCTTCGGCCCCAGTTCAGGGTGCTGTTTGCAGTCTCTGCACTGGAACCTTCCACAGCCTTAGGGAGAACCACCCTCCCTGGTGCCTTCGCCGTGTCTGTGTGAGAGCGTGTGTATCTGCGTGTGTGAACATGTGTGAGTATGTGCGTATCTTCATGTGTGGATGTGTGTACCTATGTGTGTGGATGTGTATGTTTCTGCATGTGTGAGCGTGTATATCTGCATGTGTGAGTATATCTGCGTGTTTGTGTATCTGCATGTATGAGTGTGTGTATCTGCGTGTGTGAGCGTGTGTATCTGCATGTGTGAATGTGTGTGTATCTGCGTGTGTGAGCATGTGTATCTGTGTGAGAGCGTGTGTATCTGCGTGTGTGTGAGTGGTTTGTGACTCCTGAGCGGCTGTTTTGCATTTACGCTGCCTTTCCCCTGTGACTCCTCGCAGTGGGCCTTGTGTCTTGTCCGGGACCTAAAATAAGTGCGTTCTGAGTAATGGCTGATGAGTGTTTGCAAAAAGATAATACGATCTATAAGACTGAAAGTATTTCCTGTCTGGCCCTTTACAGAAAAAAAAACACTGACCACACGTCGAGGAGATCATTTTGGAAAGGTCAGCTGGGGTCAGCTTAGGTAGGGCCTTGTTTTAACCAGTATCTGCGTCAGAACTAAGCTTTTCTAAAAATCCCCAGGGAATTCGGATGCACTGCCTCTTGTTTGGGGGCCTTGGATGCCAGGCTAAGGCGACGATGAATGAAGATGAATGCGATCAGAAAAGTAAAATGGGAGAAAGTGGAGGCAGGGAGGCTGGCTAGGAGGCTTCTGCAGAGGCTGGATGAGGACATGAGGCCCGAATTGGGAGAGGTGAGGTGGAGACGGACAGCAGAGCCGGGAGCCGGCTGGTAAAACCTGGGAGGCAGGCGTGAAAGCGGCCGAAGCTTGGGCTCTGGTCCTGGTGGCTGTCGCACTGTGCTGCTTGTTCAGCTCTGTGCTGGGTCTGAGCGGCCTTCTCAGTGATGCTATTTATGCTCAATCCAGGTGGAAAGGAAGCGCCACATCGGGAACGACATCGTCACCATTGTGTTCCAGGAAGGAGAGGAGCCCTGTCCTGCCTTTAAGCCTTCCATGATCCGCTCCCATTTTACACGTATCCTGGGCCTTGTGACTGCTCTGGTTCGGTGGGCTATCACTCAGCCTCACGGGACGGAAATGGCCCTCTCGCCAAGAGTTATCATTGACTTGCATGTTATATTGTTTTGTGTTGATAGATTCTTACATCTGCCATTTGGGATTTTCCCTCAGCATCGTTCTCTCTTCTCTCTCCATCCCTTGGAGTAACTGTGGATTAATTCCCAGACAATCCTTGACTTCTGAAATCTCTTCCCTTCCCTCGGGTAGTCTCTGAAATGAGGGAAACTTCCTACCGTCCATCGATAAGAACTGAATTAGAAGAATTCTGTGAATCCTCTGAGAAATTTGCTTTGGGTATAAAAACTTGCAAGTGAGGATAAAAAGCCAAAATACTATTTCTTTGTTGATTCTAAGCCCTCATAATAGCTGCTGCATTGTCATCTCTTAAAATGTGAGAAATGATAGAATTCATCATTTTTATTTGCTTCCTCTCTTGTTCCTGTGTAGCTCGTGTTGCCAGCATGGGACGGGAGGGTGGCTCTGCAGGTGGCCCAGGGGCGCTCATTCTGTTTAGAGTTTCATTTCGCTTTGGGCACATTTGTGTCTGGAAGGGGCCAGGCAGGTAGTGGGTGCAGATTCCTTCCTCTGGGGCGAGATGGGGAAGCACTTTGAGGAACTGATGGCTTTGCCGCCCGAGCTGAGGAAAGCCGGGCGATGCAGGGGGTGCAGGGGGGCAGGGGGCAGGGAGTTAGCGGGAGGAAGCTGCCTGGAGGGTTGGTACTATTTCAGCTCAGCGTGCCTGGCACAAGCCAAGTAGAGGCTCCCAGAGGCTGCCACCAGCTACATGAGTGTGTTTGGTTTGTTTGTTCTACCAAAGCCAGAAGGAGAAAGGGGAGCTGCTTTTCTCTCCAGAATGTGTCAGACGGAACCTATGACTGGTTTCCTGTTGGGATCTTTGCATTCCAGGCAACAGAGTTGCTCTTTTTGCTTTGTTGGCGTCTTCCTTGCTTAGCAGCTTTGTTCGTGTTGCTCTCCTGACACACTTGGAGGTTTAGCTCTTTCCCCGAAGGATAAACACTCAGTGGCTGGACCTACGTCTGCCTGGGCGGTCTCTTCCAAAAAAGTCCTCCGAAGGGTGGGCGACAGGTGCCCCGACAGGTGCCCTGCCCACAAAGGGCGGGTCTGGGATGACTCCCCACGGATTTTCAAAGCACAAGACTTGGACTGTAAGCATTTGACTAATTTCCTTAACCATCACCACAGATATTTTTGCCTTAGTGAGGTATGACCAACAAAACGACAATTACAGGTAGGTACTGACTTTGTCATCATCTCTGGTTCTGATTCGCACGTTTGCTTGCTAATCGTGTTCATAATGTGAGATTCCTGATATAGATATTTCTCGATTGAGTTGATGTCCTCGCCTTAGAGAACTTTCTTCAAGGCCACCTTCTCTTTGGGGAAAACTTGTTCCCGGTGACGTTGCTCCGTGCAGGAGACCGAGGGCCGGGTGCTTTGGGGTTCTATGGTCTGCGGTGGGCACAGATGGACGTATTTGATCCTGACCAGAGCACCCCCTTTCCTAGGCTGTACCCTGGCCTGTTTGTCCTTCTGGTCTCAAACACTCCTCTGTTAAGGGAACATGATGTTGTGAAAAGAGCATGAACTTTAGGCCAAATAGATCTGGGTTGGAACCCCGACTGTCCCTTATTAGCGTGGAGGCTCTGAAAAAGCATCTGTCGTCTTTAAGCCTCGGGTGATGCCAGGGTGAGGTAATGATGCCACCTTGGCAGGTTGGTGAGAATCCATCGATGACGTGTCTTAAAATACCCGTGTGCTCCCTGGTGTGCAGAGCGTGCCCAGTGGCCGCCTTTGCTGTGACTCCTGGGCCGCCCGACCTTGCTGGGCTGGGCCACGAAGGATATGGGGAGAGCTGGCCTCTGTCCGAATGCACAGTGGCCGGGCGCTGGCAGCCACAGGAAGGCACCGTCTGGGTGTGAATATTCCTACCCCGTCACGTGGGCAGCTGGACACATTTAAGGCCCAGATGCCCGTGGCCTCTGAAGAAGCGGCAGGTAACGGCGGCGTGCTCTCCGCAGGCTGAAAATCTTCTCGGAAGAAAGCGTGCCGCTCTTCGGGCCGCCCCTGCCATCCCCGCCCGTGTTCACAGACCACCAGGAGTTCAGGGACTTCTTGCTGGTGAAATGTAAGTGCTGTTTTGAAGTGTTCTTTGCAACTTGTTCTACATCAGAATACATTCTTCAGACTCTCCGGGTGCCGTGTAAGGAAGTGTGTTGCTCGGGCATCGATTCCGTGCCAGGTACTCTCATTCTCCGTGCGAAGCGTCTTTAGTTTCCTGAGGTGTGTGCAGCTGCCCGGTGTCCTCCTGTGTCCCTCCCTCCTTCCCCTCACCTGCAAGGAAGGGTCTTGAGACCTGGGTGCGGGGGGTGAGCCGTGTCTGTGGAGTGCGGGCTCAGGGAGGGAACCACCACAGGCTGGTAGTCCTTTCACCAGGGATTGGCGATCACTCAGCAACAAAGGACTCAAGTTATCCTTGGCTTTATTTTTTTTTTTTTATATATTTTATTGATTTTTTACAGAGAGGAAGGGAGAGGGATAGAGAGTCAGAAACATCGATGAGAGAGAAACATCGATCAGCTGCCTCCTGCACGCCTCCTACTGGGGATGTGCCCGCAACCAAGGTACATGCCCTTGACCGGAATCGAACCTGGGACCTTTCAGTCCGCAGGCGGATTGGAGATCGCTCAGCAACAAAGGACTCAAGTTATCCTTGGCTTTAAATGGAGCCAGTCGCCTGGCCGGTGTGGCTCAGTGGTTGAGTGTTGAACCATGAACCAAGAGATTGCTGGTTCGATTCCGTCAGGGTATATGCGGGCTCGATCCCCAGTAGGGGGAGTGCAGGAGGCAGCCCATCGATGTTTCTATCTCTCGCTCCCTCTCCCTTCCTCTCTGAAATCATTAAAAAGTGTATATATCTGTGTGTGTTTTTAATGGAGCCAGTCAGCAGGGAGACTTCTTCAGCCCCCTCTTGGGGTGGGAGGTCATGAAGGGTTCAGTTGAAGATTTGCACAGGGGACCCAGTGGAAGAACACAGGCCAAAGGTTATGGAAAGGGGTGCTGAAGTCACAGAGGAGGGAGCCAGGAGGACAGGAGGGGCTGGTGGACTGAGAAAAGGTGGAAGCCAACGATCAGACGTCTCTGAACCCTGACAGTGGGTTTATTAGGAGGGAGGGAGTGGGCCAGGTGGAAAACTCTAGACAACAGGAAGTAGCATTTCAGAAAAAAAAAAATGGAACTTTTCTCCTTATTCAGCTAAAACAAGTCATTTAGGATGGATATTTCTGGGATGCTAAGGAAAAAATAGTGTCAAACAAAAAAATTCCCAGTCCCAGAATGAGAGGAAATGCGAGACGTTCAAAGTTGAAGTTCCTTAAGCGATGTCTTGCCAACAGCCATCCCGCTGTTCCCAGCGTACAGGCCTCACCCAGGAACAGCCTGTGGCAGGGAGGTCGCTGTCCGGCCTGTGAGCGCCGTCCTTCCTTCGGCCCTCCGTCTGAGAAAGAGAACTGTTAATAATAGCTCATCCATTCAGTTGGATGTGCCTAGCACTGTGCTAACTCTTTATATGTATTATGTCATTTAAAAATGTACAACAACCCTTACAAGGAAATACAGTTATACCCATTTTACAAGGTAGAAAACTGAGGCCCCACACAGCTACACCGTTCGCTGAGAATGTATGTGGCAGCACCGCTGGCGTTCAAACCCACTGCCGTCTGCACCTCAGGCTCCTCGCCCCCATTGCACTCTGTCCTGTGCCCTGACATGTCGCTGGGCAGCCACTGTCGTAACTTCAGTGTCTAGTCCACTAAACCACTAGCTCTCTTTTCCCAGAAGAAACTTCCATTAGGCTAAGAAGCTGAGTACTCTGCTTAGTCAAGTGTTATTTTTTTTCTAACAAAATATAGCAAATAGGTATCTTTAATCCCATGGAATGGCATCCTGTGGATGAGTGGGTGGATGGGTGGATGGAGGGATGGAAGAACGGTGGATGGATGGGTGGAAAGGTGGATGGGCAGGCTGGGTGTGTAGGTGTTCAAGTATTACATACACCCGCTGCTCGAAGCTCACAGCCGGCAGGGAAGGTGCGACGGGCATGCCCGGGACGGTCGGTTTGTATGAAGAAAGTGGGAGCGTTCTGAAGCGAGCTTCGCGAGGGCGTTACTCGCGGTCGTGCCCGTATTAGGAAAGCGGGTGGTGTCACTATGAGGCGGACATTCCTCGACAGCATGTTCGCATCAGTAGCCCCTTTACAACTTGGCTTCTTTCAGTAATTAACGGTGAAAAGGCCACCTTGGAGACCCCGACCTTCGCCCAGAAGCGCCGGCGCACTCTGGACATGTTGATTCGGTCTCTGCACCAGGATTTGATGCCAGACTTGCACAAGGTAACTGGT
Source organism: Myotis lucifugus (assembly GCF_000147115.1). Lineage (NCBI taxonomy): Eukaryota > Metazoa > Chordata > Mammalia > Chiroptera > Vespertilionidae > Myotis > Myotis lucifugus. The sequence goes on along the minus strand of NW_005871445.1, from coordinate 518,538 downwards.
CCCTTTCCTACGTGTGGGGTCGAGCTGGGAACACAGTCCCCACGATGAGTCCTGGGTAGACGCGCAGAGGCCTCGCCTGGATCCTGCTGTCAGGACAGGCCTGTGGCTCCGTGGCCCGTGGCTGACGTCCTCTCGTTCCCACGACGAGGATGGTGACTGTCCACACACGGGAACGTGGTTTCACAAAGCCAGGGCTGTGGGAGTCGAGGTGCAGGCTGGGCAGGCGTGTCCAGGTCGAACAGCAGCCCCTGGAGCATTGGAGGTGCTTCTGGGGGTGGCCGCCTTGGTGGCATTGCTCACATGACCAGGGCCATGTGCTGGTGGGCAGGGAGCGGGGATGTGGAGAGAGCCTGGGTGCTTGCAAGGTTTTTCTGGAGCTGCTGGCTTGCTCGAGGTCACAGCCCTGGCCCTCAGCCTTCACCTGCTGGCTCTGCACCTGCCGGCTCTTTCATCCCTGGCATCCAGCACAGCCCTGCCACGCGTGGGGCTCCCCAGAGCTCTGTGGAACTCTAACGTGTGTCTCTCTTTCAGAACATGCTGAACAGACGATCGTTCAGTGACGTCTTACCAGAGTCGCCCAAGTCTGCTCGGAAGAAAGAGGAGGCTCGCCAGGCGGAGTTTGTGAGGATAGGGCAGGTGGGTGGTGTTCTGAAACCGCTTTCAGAGGATGTGCAGCCGTGAGCCCATCCGACCCGGCAAAGAATGTCAGTTCGCCCAGTCCTGCCGGAGCCTGTGCTTTCCCTGAGGGGGACTGGAAGCCCCGAGGGAGATGGTTGCAAAGCCTGCAGGCGTGAGTGAGAGCAGGGCGCTGTGCAGAGGGAAGAGAGAGGCCGCAGGGCCCAGCGGGGCCCCTCTGGTCAAGGGAGCGTCCCGTTGCCTGCCTCCCAGAGCTTTCTAAAGAGTGGGCAGCCAATTTGGGAAAAGCACCCTGCACCCCTCCCGGGCAGGGGTGAGCAGGTGGCAGTGTCCTCACAGAGTTTCCCCCTACTGCTCGGTCAGGTGGCCCTCGGTCCTCACCTCGTTCCAGATCCTGGAGGAAATCCTCCCCTTGGCCTTGCTCCCACGCGACATCAGTATTTCTCAGTTCCGGGAGGTGGCAGCACTTTGCTGACCCCATGTCACAACAGGAGGAGGCCAGCTGCCAGCTGCTAAGGTTCTCACCCAAAGCAGAGAGCTGAGCAAGGTGACCTTGGGGAGCTGAGAGGAAAGGTCACCGTTTCCAGACAGGTGCAGTGTCAGGCCCCCAGCGTGGTCCTTGGTTGAAGATCTCAGCTCTCCCCTCGGAGACGCCGTTCACCAGGTTTCAGGAGGTCGGAGTTGTGTTCGGTACTTGCAGTTGGAAATCACTATTGATTATTGATCGGTGGAGACGACAGACTGCATTTGGGTCCTTGGGTTGGGACATTGTCAGGGCTTCCCCATATTAGGCTGCCTGCTTATCTTCAACGCGAGGGCCGTGTGGGAAGCTGGGCTGCAATCTGAAATTACTCCTGTTTTATGTTTTTAAAAACTTCAAGTCATAATTGTTGACCCTGCTGTCTTTTACTGCCTGGTAACAAACATTCAAAGAGCTCTCTGTTCTGAAGGCACTAAAGCTGAAATCCATTGTGAGAGTGGACGCCCCGTCCGGCTTGGTGGCCTCAGGGATCTGTAAAAAAGAGGTGAGTTGATGATACTTCAAGTTCAACTCTGAATGTCCTTGTCCTCAGTGAAGTTACTCAGATTCTTAGGAGGAGAGCGTGTGCAGCAGTAACGTGTTCACTAGTGACCAACAAAGCATCTGGCTCTCACGTGGCATTGATATTCACTTGCTTGTCATGTTCTCCTGCTGTAAGTCACAAACCCAGAACTTCCAGAAATCTTCTTAGGAAAATGCCTTGTCAGTGACTGACCTGCTCTCGCGTAGCCCTTTTTCGGGTTATAAAATGTCTTCACAGTCTTTGCACAACTTTTCAGAACAGTCCAGGCCTTCTCTTAGCAATCAGAATATTCATTTGGAGGCATGTGGTTCTTAAAGGAAGAGAGTATACTTTTCTGAGAGAGCGATAATACACAGAGAATTTGCAAATGGCACCCTTGAGGTGACCTCAGAGCCGTCACTTCTGCTTTGAGTGCGTGCGCCTGCGTCCAGCGGGTGCACACAAACACCCACACGTGCGAATGGCCCGTGCACAGCCTGGTGGGACGTCTGAGAGGGAAGAGGTACGACTTCAACTCGCCTCTGAGACTCTCCCAAATCTTCTTTCTCCTTTGAGGCCAAGCCAGGTGCTTTGGAGAAATGGTAACAGTTCTGATGGAAATGTCCACGATTCTGTGGGACTGAGGCCCACCACTGAGGCCAGGCGTCCACACGCCGGTCGGACGCAGTGGGAGGGAGGGCCCACTCTTTGAGCCTGAAATGAAATTGAAACTAATGACAAGAGTCACGTGGTATGAATGTCACGTGGGGGGACATGAATAGGTTTGTCAGCAGAACTTGCCAAATTCCTACTAATGTGTTATTGTTTTCTTTAAGATTGTGTGGCCTTGAATGGGTCAATAAGCATTTTCCTGTAAAGACACTGTCAACTTCTCGTATTCTGTATGTCTTAATAATTTTACTGAATCAGCAACAGAGAGAGTTATGTAGGACTCCCTTTTATGATGAAGTAAAGTGAGCTCTCCAAAAATATAGGCATCAATTGGTCCAACTTGCAGGTGTTAAAGAAAAACATTTGCTAAAAAAAAAAAAGTGATGAACACTTCAATTGCCCCTAAAGAGCATTTAGAACATGGGGACAGGTGATGGTGTCAGAAACACGTGCTGGCACTCTTCCTGTCGCATATGTATTTGAAAGGAGACTCCGTAAGCCCTGCTAGTGGGCTCAGTGGTTGAGAGTTGATCTATGAACCAGGAGGTCACGTTTCAATTCCCCCAGGACACATGGGGGGCATGCAGGAGGCAGCCAGTCAATGATTCTCATCATTGATGTTTCTATCTCTCTGTCCCTCTCCCTTCCTCTCTGATTTTAAAAAGAAAGAAAAAAAAGAAAGGAGACTCCTTAAGAACGGGAACTGAGTGCAGAGCCCGTCGAGCCCGCAGGTGGAGGGCCGGTGTCGCTGGTTCAGGCGGTGGACTGCGCGGTCCCCGGGTGGCCGGCCCGTTCTTCCTGGTGCGCTCACGTTGGATGCTTGTGTCCCCTCGCAGCCCTGGGAGCCCCAGTGCTTCTGCAGTGACTTCCCCCACGAAGCCGTGTGCGCAGAGCCCTGGGGCCAGGCCTTGCTGGTCTCCACCGACGCGGGCGTCCTGCTAGTGGATGGTTAGTGAGTAGCCGCTCCTTTAAATGTCTTTGTGTGACGTGTGCTTCTAAGATGCGTGACCGCCAGCCAACTCCCTTTAGATAAACGTGTCCTCAGCAATGAGGTTGGCAAAGTTTCATTTCCTTACAGGAAATTTCCTTTCATTTCCTGGGAACAGTCCCCTGGTTCCCAGGACAAGCAGAGGGACTGCTTTCTGAGCCAGCAAGCCTGAGGGTGAGCCCATGTGATAGGTGCCTCCCTTGTCCGCATCGCTGGTCTGTGGGTATCGAATGACCTGCAAAAAGAATCTCCTTTTCGGCCAATACTTACCACGATTCCAACATTCACCTTAAATCGACAAGGACAGGCTATTTAGAGCCACTCTCTCAGGGACACGCTCTTTCTCTCTCAAAGGTCTCTCTCTCTTCTTCTTTTTTTTTTTTTTTGAAGGTTTCTAATTCAAAAAGTACTTGGTGTCCAAAACCAACAATAAGAAGCGTAGATAATCCTTTAGGATTTTGGCAGGAAGACAGATTTCAATTCAGTATAAAATCAAGCTTCCTGACTCCCAGGAGGGCCAGCCTGGCGGGGGTCAGCTCCCTGTCTCCACAGAGCAGCCACCAATCCGACCTGTCCTTGGTGAGGAGGATGGAGGGAGTTCAGCTTCAGGTGGGGATTTAATTTAGACCCCAGGACCGTTGGTGCCTTCTTGCAGGAGGGCCCTGTGGGGTTTCCAGACCCCAAATGAAGGTTAAAGGGGCTAAACACTGGTAACAAGTGTCTCCCGGGCTGGAGAGAGCACAGGTGGAAAGATAGCATCTTCCCAGGGCACGCCCTCCACTCTGCCCGGAAGCAGGCCGCCAGGCTCCGGTCACCATAGTGACATTTCATGAGAACCTGGGAAGCCACTGCTGTGAGAGTGATGCAGTGGCCTAAAACAGCAGCATCTTCCCACCCTGGCCATGACCTTTACTCCCTCCTCGAACCCTGACCCAGCATCTGTGCCAGGTGCCTCTGTAAAGACAGGGCAGGCGGGCCAGGCTTCATCATGGACTTATTTCTGACCTCCTCTGTTATTTTTCACATATGTTTTCATTTCATGCCATCACATAATTTTTTAATGTATGTACATATGTAATTGTATATATAACTAATTTACTAAAGACAGTCTCTGCGCCTTCTCCCACAAAAAGCTGATAATTTAACATTCATAATTTAATAATTTAATTTTTAATTTTAGAAATTACAAGACAGAAAATCTTTGTGATCTGAGAAAGCATAACCTCACTGAGCTTCAGGCTTCTCTGAAGTGGAGGCAATTATTTTAAGTGGCCGAAAAGTCATTTATGATCATGAAAATGATGAAATGAAGAAAATGGGGATGATTATCATAACTACAATGAGGAAACTGTGGAGATTCTATTGTTACAGATGTTAAGTGCTTAAAGCCGTGTCTGGCACATAGTAATAACTTATTAAACAGTAGCTATTATCTTTTCTATATCCTTGTGAACTTGCTAAAAGGTAACAAAGTCCACAGATTCTGCCCAAAGTACAACCAAATAAAAGATTTTATTTTTTTAAAACACACACACACCTTAGAGCAGTGGTTCTCAACCTTCCTAATGCCGCGACCCTTTAATACAGTTCCTCATGTTGTGGTGAACCCCAACCATAAAATTATTTTTGTTGCTACTTCATAACTGTAATTTTGCTACTGTTATGAATCATAAATATCTGATATGCAGGATGTATTTTCATTGTTACAAATTGAACATAATTAAAGCATAGTGATTAATCACAAAAACAATATGTAATCATATATGTGTTTTCCGATGGTCTTAGGCGACCCCTGTGAAAGGGTCGTTTGACCCCCAAAGGGGTCGCAACCCACAGGTTGAGAACCGCTGCCTTAGAGGTTTAGTGTAATCTCTTGATTTATAGATGAGGAAGCTGAGGCCTAAAGAGACGTGTGACTTGCCCAAGATGACACAGCTGGTTAGTGGCACTAGAACTAGAGCCTGCACCCACAGGGGACTCCTAGCCCAGTGTCTTGCACTAAACCAGCTGCATTGTATTAAAATTAAACACCACCATGTGATTGTTTTCACCTTAATACAGATTTCCAAAAAGACAGTCCTGGGCAGGTAATGATGAAAAATGTTACGATTAAATTCTACCTGTTTGCCTTGGTGGGAAAGGAAGTACTTGTAAGGCTCACCTAAAAACAGGAAAAATCCTTTTTTGAGTTGCTTCTATTTTTTTGCAACATAAAATCCAAACCTAGATTACCAAGTCCCTTCATCTTTACGGATGCAAATGTTCACGGAGGTGTCAGATGTAAGGACTTTGTGATTTGCCGGGAAAGTCTTCGCTTCCCTGTTTGCTTTTGCTAAAAAGAGACTGTGGCCTTGCTGGTCCTCCTGTGTGCTGCGAAGCCATAATCCTTATTTCTTTGTTTACCTGTTTCTTGTCTACGCTTCATCATATACGCATTGTTTCCACGTGTGAATCTCCCCTTCCCTTTAGGCTGTTTCACGCTGTCCCATTAGCCACTGCTTCATTTCATCGGGTTTACCCCTGAGAATCTGCTCTCTCCAGGGTCATTCTTAAGAAATGAAGATGCTTTGTGTTCTAAGTGCAGCAAAACCTACTTTGAAGGGAGACTAAATACTGATTAAGCAAGCTGTCACCATAGGTTTTGGTTTTGCAGTAATAGAAAAGCCAGCTCTGAAAGATGATTTCTTCATAAGGAGATGATAAGAACAAAATTGTTATGAAACTGTCATGAGATCTACAAGTCACCTGCTCATACCCTTGCCTCCTCTCCCTTCCTGTGCGCTGTGTCAGCCTGTTCAGCCACTGGGAAAGGTTTGATGGAGAATAAACCCCGAGGAACTCTGTACAGAGTTGGGCAGCTGCAGTGTCGCCCTGTTTTAAATGTGAGATGACGTGCTTCTGTCACTTCCTAATTCCTTCCAGGGCTGTTGCTTCCGGGCCCACCATCCATCCGTGGGTTTGCAGCTGCCTTTAGGCCACAGCACTGGCTGAGAGCACAGCCTTTGTCCTTGCACAGACTGGGCTCCACATGCTCAGGACGTGACCTTGGACACGTTACTGGCATCTCACATTTAAAACGGGGCGATACTGTGTAGCTCCCCAGCTCTGAGCCTCAGATTCCTCAGCTGTTAAGTGGGAGTATTGCAGTTCCCCCGAACAGCGTGGGGACATTTAAAGGAAATGACCTGTGAGACACTCAGCATCGGGCCTGGCACGCAGGAAGCCTCGGTGTCTTAGCCGCCGTCCAGGAAATGAGGTGCTCCTGGCTCCTTAGTCACATGTGCTGATGAGTGCCCATCCATGTTTTAAAAATCAGGTCAGCCCCGCGGAAGCACAGAGAGCTTGGGAATCGATTCCTGTTGGGGCAGAAGAGGAAGGAGAGTGGTTTCGTGGGCTCTCGTGGACTTAGTTGGCCCCATCCTTGTGAGGAACTAGAGACAAGCCGATTCTAGCAAGAGCTTCACCGGCTTGTGCTCTGACCGATCGGAGCTCTCACTGGCGCAGCAGCAGGAGGTCCCTCCCCCGTGAGGGGGTCATTAATCCTGAGGCCTACAAGCTCTGCCCTTCTCCCACCATCAGGGAGGGATGAACTCCCAATCAGACTTCTGGAAGAGGCCAGGGGCTCAGGGCCCCTTGCACCTAAGTTATAATTAGACAGACAGCAGAGCACCTGAAGGTCTAAGTGTCTGACAAGTACAGGTGAGCAATACGCTACACTTCTGCCTCCACACTTCTGCCTCCACGTCCACATCGCCTGCCTGATTCCAGGTCAAGCCCAGAACAGACCCTTTGCTTATGGACCAGCCTAATCCGTTTAGCCTGTGTCTTCACAGTCCCCCAGGGGCACAGTCATCGCCAGCGATGTACGATCCCAGTAAGCAAGCTTAACAGCAAATCCTGCCTGTAGTTACAGGCCTTTAGTCGTCCGTTTACCTGGCATCTTCCTGAGCACTTCCACGGAAACTCGCTTTTCCTCTTATTTGGGCAAAGTGATCATTTCTCTCTTGTTTTTGTCTAAAAAGGACATTTCATATTCTTATATGGAGAAATACTGAAAATGTATAGGTAAACTATTGATAGAGGGCATTTTGGAGTAGGCTGTTTGTATGTATTTTAAATACAAGGGAATGTTAATTTTGCTTTCTTGAGAAATATAAAATAACCTGAGATACGATACAATTTCAAAAAATTACATAAAAATCAGAAACCACTTAAGAGAAATGGCTGAGTTTTGTATACACTAAGTGTACGAACCCCAGGGAAAGCTGGGACTGAGCGAGGCCGCCTGTTCTCTGACAAGCGCTGAGGAAGAAGGTCTCGTCCCGGGCTCTCTGGAGGTTTAAGTGCCTCTCAGAAGGAAGCGTCAGTCCCTCTCCCCAGACTGAGAGGAGATGAGTCTTGAACTTCCTGTGCAGCCCTATGGAAGCGCTGGAAGCTGGCCTCCTTCCTTGCCCAGCGGGAACTGGCCTCCAGAGTGGCCACAGGCATGTTCGCTAGGTTCTGGAAAGCGCCTCGGGATGCCGTGCTAGTAACCAGGTTTTCTTTTCCAGGTGACCTCCCAGCAGTGCCAGTGTTTGACAGGACTCTGCCTGTGAAGCAGATGCATGTGCTCGAGACGCTGGACCTCCTGATTCTCCGAGCAGACAGAGGTGTGCTTCCCTGCGGGTGGTGCTCCCCTGCAGGTGGTTCTCCCTTCTGGGTGATGCTCCCCTCCAGATGATACTCCCCTCCTGTGATGCTCCTCTCCAGATGATACTCCCCTCTGGGTGATGCTCCCCTCCAGATGATACTCCCCTCCTGTGATGCTCCTCTCCAGATGATACTCCCCTCTGGGTGGTGCTCCCCTGCGGGTGGTACTCGCTTCTGGGTGATGCTCTCCTCCAGATGATACTCCCCTCTGGGTGATGCTCCCCTCCAAATGATACTCCCCTCCTGTGATACTCCCCTCCTGGGTGCTGGTCTCCAGGGGAAAGGGGAGTGTGCAGCCCCCTGTGGCCAGCACCGAGGCTCACAGGGTCTGACTGCATAGGTCGTACCAACTATCTCTGCTCCTGGTGCTCAGTGCTCAGGGTTCGTGGGTGGCCCATTGGTTCTCTGAAGAGGGGACAGTGAAGGAGAGAAGGTGGGGCAGAGCATCCTTAAATGCATTGATAGGTAAAGGCAGTCGGGGGTCTCCCTGTCTCTAGCCCTGCTTTCCCACACAGTTTGTCCCTTCCGTTCTTTTTCACTTTTCCACGCATCTCCTCCTCCGTCCGCTTCGTCTCACCAGGGAAGGACGCCCGCCTCTTTGTCTTCAGGCTGAGCGCTGTGCAGAAGGGCATCGAGGGCAAGCAGGCCGCGTGGGGCAGGTGCGACTGCCGGGAGAACAAGCTGGAGAAAACGAAAGGTGACGCGCGGCACGGCCTGGCTGGTTTTGGGTCAGGCTGCCCAGGTTTCCCTGAAACTTAAAACGAGTAGGAGTTTGATTTTACTGGTTTGCTTTTACTCGGAAACATCACAAAGATAGCATCACGGGCTCCCTTAGCGAACCCTGAGCCCTGGGAACCGTTGAGGACCAGAGGGAGTCCCAGGCTGTGTGACGGGTCAGGGGGCGGGTCCAGCGCTGGGTGCAAACCTTGAAAAGAGGCTTTTAACCGTTGAGACGTTGGTTTCTGGAGCTCTGATCACCCTCACTTTAATTCACATCATGTTGTGATATGAAGCTGAGACCACAAACTCTACAGTAAAGGGAAATAACGTCCTTCATTTTCCTGTAGCTCAATCCAGTTTTTATTCCAAGTCTCCATTTCGCCAGGCGGCAGCATTCTTAGCCATTTCACTGGGTTATTTCTTTTTCGGGGGATCCTAGGAAGGTCCCGATTGCCAAGGCCTGGGGGCTGGCAACCTCTGGTCCTGATCGGCATCATGGATTTCTCTTCCCAGGCTGCCACTTGTACGCCATTAACACTCACCACAGCAGAGAGCTGAGGGTGGTGGTCGCCATCCGGAATAAACTGCTTCTGATCACAAGGAAACACAACAAGCTAAGAGGGGTGCCCGGCCCCTCGCTGTTATCCCCCCTGTCGGAGTCCCCCGTTGAAGAATTCCAGTACATCAGGGTAGGTCTTCTGTTCAAACCCCCTCTCTCCGGGCCAGGCCGACTCTCCTTCCACCCTGAGTCTGTCATCTACTGGGGTTGTTCCACAGGCAGTAGCCCATTCGGGGAACCCTCACCTGAAGCCCTGTCCCCCCAGAGGACTAAGGCCAACGGGGTCTTTCCCTTCTCCACCCAGATCCCAGGCCCGTGACCACCGAAGGGGTGTTCTGGGCACTGGGGACACAGCAGTGAACAAAACGCCGCTCTTCTCCCTGAGATTGCTTGCTAGCTGCAGGGTAACAGGAATCAGCAGGCAGGTCTGTGATCCTGAGGATAGCAGCAAAGTAGGGGTAACAGCAGAGGGCAATGGGGCGGGGGGGGGGCCTCTATCCTAGGAAGGACGTCCCAGAAACCCTCTCTGGAAAGGTTACCTTGGGCAGAGATCCAAATGAAATATGGGAGTGGGCGATGAGGGTATCGGGGAGAGAGCATTTCAGACCCTGCCCAAGGCTCAGGCAAGAGGCGGGTAGCCGGGCTGAGTAAAGAGGCAGGGAGGCCAGGGCACGGGACCAGGCTGCTGCCCAGGACTGTGGTTGTGACTCTGAGTGAAGGGGAAGCCTCTGGAAGGTTTGAAGCAGAGAACTGGCCTGGTTTTTTAAAATATATTTTTATTGATTTCAGAGAGGAAGGGAGGGGGAGAGAGAGAGAAACATCAATGATGAGAGAGAATCATTACTCGGCTGCCTCCTACACACCCCACACTGGGGATCGAGCCCACAACCTGGGCGTGTGCCCTTGACTGGGAATCGAACTGTGACCTCCTGCTTCATAGTTTGAAGCTCAACCACTGAGCCACACTGGCCGGGCAGAGCTGCATGTTTTATGGAGCCTCCTCTGGCCGCTGCGCAGAGGCGAGCATGGGGCCAAGAGTGGGGATGAGGTGTCCTGCTGAGAGACCACCACAGGCCCAGTGAGAGATGGTGGTGGCGTGGGTGGCTGCAGAGGTGGAGGAAGCCGTGGGCAGAGCAGCCAGGGCCACTAGCCACTAGGTTTGCTAATCGATTGAGGGTGGAACTTGTAGGAGAAACCTCCTTGAGGGACAGGTTCCTTCCCTGATCTTACCATTTCTAACTTTTTAAAAACTATGGTACAGTTTGGGCTCCACATGCTCAGGACGTGACCTTGGACACGTTACTGGCACTTGTAGGAGAAACCTCCTTGAGGGACAGGTTCCTTCCCTGATCTTACCATTTCTAACAGCTGACAGCGTGTGGACAGGGTGTGGACTATGTCAAGCATTGGCTGCCAAGGCAGAGTATGCCTGTAGGCAAGCTGAGAGATTATTTTGCCTGGAGTTATGCATGTCAGTTTCTGCTTTAATTAGCTGTTAGTCTTCTTGATACAGTTATTAGCAATTTTAATGAATATGTGTGCCCATTTATGGGGCATACGAGCTCTGAAGTCAGTTTTCCTGAGTTCAGATCTTGGCTGTACCCATATAAACCACGTGACTTTAGGCAAGTCACATGGCCTTTGAGCCTCTGTTTTCTCATCTGTAAAGTAGGATAATAACCTTACCTACTTCATAAGGTTGTCATGAGGCTTCAGTGAGAATAGTGGTTGCTTGGCACTGTGTTAAGTGCTCAACAAAGTTAGCAATTATTTTATTATTATTATTATTATTATTATTATTATTAAATCACTCACAGGACAGGACCAGATTATCTAAGGGCTAACTCGGACCACATTGTTGAATCACTTTTGTAAAAGTATTTCCTGGCCCCGCCCCTATGCCATGGATGAGGTCTGGTCCTGAGGACGGGATATCGGGATATCGGGGAGAAGTCGGGCTCCATCCCTCTTTGCCGTCCCTGCCTCCCAGTCAGGAGCAGGGTCTGCAGGACCTGGGAGGGGGCCCCCTTCCGGATGGGGCGGGCAGTGGGGCTTGATACGAAGATGGCTGCCTGTGTCCTGACCGTTTCTCCTACCCTGTCAACCACACAGGAGATCTGTCTGACCGACTCTCCCGTGGTGATGACTTTAGTAGACGGGCCAACAGAAGAGAGTGACAATCTCATCTGCGTGGCGTATCGGCACCAGTTCGACGTGGTGAACGAGAGCACAGGGGAGGCCTTCCGGCTGCACCACGTGGAGGCCAGCAGGGTGAGTCGGCAGCCACAGGCAGGGGGGATGGAAGGCGACCAGGGGTGTGGCTTCCAGCTCTGTGAAGCCACGGTTAGCAGGTTCTGTATCGTATCAGTATTAGGTGGTCACAAGATCGGGTCTCTGGCTTATTTGTGGGCCCCAGTCCCAGGGGTTCCCAGTTGGGAGCTCACCCCGAGCCACAGGGGAAGGCTGGCCACGGGCCCAGCTGGGCGTCCTCTTCCGGGGCCACTGGGAAGGCAGGGCACAGGCCTCACGTGGTACAAAGCTGTGCTTTTTCATTTTCACAAACACCATACGTTCTTTTCATCATTTCTAAATGCCAATAAAATGAACTGCTTTTTAAGCAAATAAAAATTGAAAAGCCAATGCCCCACGTTAGACTATAACGTCAGGATCTCTAGGAGTGAGGACCCAGAATGCCTTTTCCGAAAGCTCTCTAGCTGGCTCTCACGTCCTCACGGTCGTGGAGCTGGTCCTGCCGGGCCCTCACCCCGGAGAGACCGAGGCAGGGATCGGGTGGAAGCATGAAGCGGGTCTGCAGGTCTGCCACGCTGAGTGTCAGTAACGGTCCGACAGGCTGTGGAGGCCTCAGGAGGGAGTGGGGAGGCCCTGCTGTGGCTCTGTCCCTGATCCCGGCCGTGGCTGGCGCTCCTGCCCCACAGCCTGACTCTGAACACAGCCACGCTGTCAGCTCAGTCCTGGCAGAGTCCCCATAGGCCTGCCTGATGCCAACGGCTGCCCTGGAGCGAGATGAGCCGAGTGCAGGAGGTGGCACGAGCCCCCGCTGGGAGGGCAGGGCAGGCAGCCGAGGGGCAGCGTGGCGCACAAAGGCACCTGAGGGACCCGGGAGGCTGCTATTGGGCGGGGTGCTGGGAGCCCCTGAAACTTCCCGCCTGCCCACGACCCCGCTTGTCACCATTGCAGGTTCATTTCGTTGCAGCTATTGATGTTTACGAAGACGGGGAAGCCGGGCTGCTCTTGTGCTACAACTGTAAGTGAGCCATGTGCTTGTGTCTTTATCTGCAGAAATCCACCGTCCCTTTTGGGGGGCAATTTGAAGGGACTTAACCTTAGACTTGCCTAATGGTTCATTCCCGTGGCCTTAACTGCGCTCCAGGAAACATCTAAACATTGCATTCCTTCCTAGATCTGCCAATACGCCCGGATCGTGGCCCGTCTCCAGGGTGTGGGGGTGACAGTTAGAGTGACAGCTTCCGTGTAGGGAGCCCTTGCTGCCTGCCACGTGCGGAGATCAGGACGCTGGAGTCAGCGTCCCTGTGATTCTCGGGTGCTCTTATTACCTGTAGTTTGGAGAAAAGGCAGCTGAGGCCGGGGGCAGTGAACTGCCTTTCTCAGATCATGCGAAGCCGCGGAGCCAGGGCTCACATTCGGGCCCTCGTGATTCCCTCGCCCAGAATTTTAACCACAGGGACTCCTCGTGGCTGTTTCTCAGGTGCCAGTGAAAGCGCCTCTCCCTGGTCTCCGGCCTCGGCGGGGTACTTTGGGTCAGGTGGCAGGTGGGTGTGGGCAGGGTCTTTAAGGATTTGCAGCATTTCAAAAGCTAACCTTACACTACAAAAAAAGGATCTTTTCATGGCTAAGAGTAGTGACATTTTTGTGCATAAGGCTGCCAGTCTAACTGAAGCAGGAAAACATATTTTTTCAGCTTAGAATGGAATTAATGTAGAGTGGTGACGTTGTTTATGTCACATGCGGCAGATATTCTGATTAATCTTTGATTAATAAGTATGGGGAAGCCAGTGATGAAGAGAGAACTTCGTTTGGAAAACATCTTTCAGAATTTGAGATTTATGGGGAGCAAGTTGGGAGAAGTAGTCACAAAGAAGGAGCCCCCCCAACAATAAGTCTCTCTTTTAGGCTATTTTGGCCTCAGTTCTGTCTTAGCCGCTGGGTGAGAAGGAACGTTGGGTGAGAAGGTCCCCAGTTGGGGCAGCAGGAAAGGCCAGGGGCTCCGTCCGACCCGCCAGTCCTTTGCTGTCCTCTCTCCCAGGTTTTCGGGGACAAGGGGAGCAGGGGTCACATGTTTAGTCACTTTTGCAAGATGTTAATCTCTTCAAAGTGTGGTCTTTTTACTTTATCAAAAAAATCTATGAGGAAAACTTGTGACAGGATGCTTTAAACACTGATGTAGATTTATTTTTCCTTTTAATGTCTCGAAAGGTGGGAGGGGTTTTAGGTGGGCGAGCAGTTACGAACAGAAAGATAGAGCTGGTTTTTAGAACAAGGGAACGAATCCCAGAATGAAAAGGGAGTGTGGAAACAGGAGCCGCCATCCTCTCTGTACACGTAGGAAGCTTGGTTCCCTCCGGCAGGACAGGGTGCAGCGTCCCTGCAGGCAGGGGGCAGGGGGCAGGGGGCAGGTGGCAGGAAGCCGGTCAAGGTGGGGGAGCAAGTACCAGCGGCCGAACTCACCTGGCAAAAGATGGCCGTTCCTGGGTGTATTTTAAACCTGAGAACCCAGGCACTTGGCTGTGGGTCAGATGGACAGTATGAGAGGAAGAGGCAGGTTCTGCAGGTGGGGCCCGGGCCGCCGGAAGAACGGAGGATACATTTACCAGGAAGAGGGACCTTGAAGAGGAGGGCGCTTGGGGAAAACATCCGAGTTCAGTTTGGATGCGTCAGCGCCTCCCAGTTATCCCAGTGGAGCCCTGAGCCATCAGCTGGGTCACGTCCGGAGCTGGGAGGCCAGCGGGAGGGCTGGCTGGAGATACCACTGGGTGGTTAGCATGTAACTGACATCTGGAGTCACGAGACTGAAGAGACTGCGCAAAGAGAAGTGGAGAGAGACAGGCGGAGCCAGCACGGAAGACGGAGGGGCGGCAGGAGGAAGACCAGGAGTGGGCGGGGTCTGAGAGCCGCTCTGGCTTTACCAGGTGGAGTCGCTGGGAACCTTGCTCCGAGCAGGTGTCTTTGGGGCAGAAGTGGGAGCAAAAGCTGACCACACAGGACACTAGAGAATGGGGAAGAGGAATAGAGACAAGTCTCGCAAAGACTTTTGCTTTGAAGGAAAAAGAGAGAGAGGAAGAGGGTGATATCCAGAGGAGAAAGAGAGGTCAAGGATTTAAGAATAAAATTGTATGGCTAACCCATGGTGGCTCCTGGAATACAAGGGGCCTCTGCTTCCACGTGAACGCCCTGCCCTCCCTACGAGACGGTCCAAACCACTGGACGGGTGTTTAGAGCTGGGAACCGGCGAGGAACAGGGCAGCTGAGGTAACCTGGCCTTAGTCTAATGCTGGCCCAGGGTCACCAGGCGATGCAGGCTTGTGGCTTCAGGTTTCCTAATAAAACGTTGGGAGGAGGGGCGTGTGGAGCTCTCACCACTAGTCCTGCCGAGTGGGGCTCCGTGTGGGACCTGCCCCGCAGGGGGGCTTCCTGATCCGAGGGCTGCCAGCAAGTGTCCCTTCTCTGCAGTCAGGCGGCCCCGCGTTCTCCCCACGTGGTACTGCTGAGACTTCAGACCAGCTACTTCACCTCTCCTCGCCTCAATTTTCTCATCTGTAAAATGGGCGCAATAATCGCATCCACTTCATAAGGCCGTACAGATCCAACGGGTGGTGTTTCCAAAGCCCAGAGCCTGGCTCGTGGTAAAGTCTCCCAAAGTGGCAGCTGTGGTTATTGCAGTGCTGCCCCTGGGAACCTGGCCTCGGGACAGTATTCGCACCAGCTGTTTGTAAAGAACAGCAGTCAGGGTGCTATTCCTGTCGTCTGCTTGTCATGCATCTAATTACAGTCATCTAATTGTCTCCAACAAAAATGAGTCCTATTGTTTCGTTGCAGACAGTTGCATCTATAAAAAAGTGTGTCCGTTTAATGGAGGCTCTTTTTTGGTTCAACCGTCTGCGTCCGATTTCCAGTTCTGTTGGAACCAGGCTCCTTACGCGGTTGGTAAGAAAGTCCCTGCCTGCACTTTTCCCCTCGAGCATTCCCTGGGCCTGTCAGGCCTGCGTCAGCAGACTCGCTGGCTTCCTGCTAAATTGCCATAAATTATGTGAAGATGGGTACTCAGTAGTTTCTATTGTTCCCTTTTAGGACTATTGTCTCTACGGTTCCTCCCAGTTCTGAGCACATGATCCTTTGAGATCAATTAAATCTCAGCTTTTAGCATCCTTTCGTTTCTGGTTTCTGGGCCCCACTTGCCTTTTTCTAAAATGCAAGGGCGAGATCCAGTCCTAACACCCTGACTGACTGGGGGAGGGGAAGCCCAGTGCTTCCAGCGCCATTCCCGTAGTTGAAAAGTCTAGAACCACAGAAACGCAGGGACTCTGTCCGTCACTGGGATATCACGACACGCGTGGTGGTGCCTCGTGTATGTGGTTCAAGATCCACAGCTGGGCACAGGCCTGTGAAGTAGGAGAGGCAGCCGGAGCACTGGGAGGGGGGGAGCTCCCGAGAACTGAGGAGGGATGTGAGACAGCCACAAGTGGGGGCTGGAGCTGACGCCCCGCTGCCTTGCATTCTGTGCTTTCCCGTACCTCCTGGCCTTCACCCCCGACTCCATGGAGATCCGCCTGGTGGTGAACGGGAACCTGGTCCACACGGCGGTCGTGCCTCAGCTGCAGCTCGTGGCCTCCAGGGTGAGCAGACCCCGATGTTTCCATCCGAGGGGCTGTGGGGCCCCAAGCGCCAGGAGACTCCCCTCCCAGGCAGTCAGGGGTCAGGACGCCAGGGGGCGATGAGGAGGCTGGAAGCGCCCCCGTGGGGTTTTCATGTGCGGCCCGTGGGCTGCAGGCGCCCCCGCTTAGTCCCCGAGCGAGCGGTTGTTTGGTGCAGGTGGGGGGCTGTGCAGGCCTCTCCCGCAGCATCGGCACAGCGCTGCCCTGGGGTGCGCTGGGGAGGAGCTGAGTGAGGACGAGGGTCCCCAGCAGCCGGCAGCCCTCACGTGTCTTCTCTTCCTCCCAGTCCGATATCTACTTCACAGCAGCCGCGGCCGAGAGCGAGGTCCTGTCTGGAGGCAGCTCCAAGGGGGCCAGTGCCCACAACTCTCCTCAGACGCCCCCGGGCGGAGACGCTCCGGTGTTCCCGTCGTCCCTGGGGGAAGGTGAGTCCCGTTTTCACTGTCTTGTTCAGAGGTTTCTTAGTCCGTTCCTTGTCAGATATCAGCACGTGACTACCGCCCAAGGAAGTCACTATTTAAAGCCATAAAAAACGTGTGTTCTGAGTGCACTGGCTGCATTCTTAAGAAACTTGGGGATGCAGCCCAAGTGCCCAGCAGTGGACGAGGGGATGAGGAAGCTGGGCACATTCACACCATGGAACACTGTGCAGAGTGAAACAGAAGGATCTCTCACCCGAGACAGCCTGGAGGGACCCGGAGAGCATTATGCTGAGTGAAATAAGTCAGTCCGATTAAGACAAGGATCACGTGACCGAACTTGTATGTGGAATCTAAGTAACAAAATAAACTGATGAACAGAGCGGATCCAGAGACATGGAACAGAGTGGGGAATCTCAGAGGGAAGGGGGGGGGGGGCAGTAACCAACCAAAGACCTTGTATGCACGTATGCATGGCCATGGCCACGGACAGTAGGGTGCTGAAGGCCTGGGGCAGGGGGGACGGGGGAGGCCGGAGGGGGTCAGTGGGGGGGAAGGGGGGACATATGTAATACTTCCAACAATAAAGAATTATTTTTTTAAAAGAAAGGAAAGAAAAAAGAAACTTAGTGATAACAAAAAAAAAAATCCCATAATGAAAAAAACTTGTTTCAGTGGGGAGAAGGGGGGAGGGCGGGAGGGCGAGGGGATTCCGGGCCAAGCAAAGCTAGTTTTCCTTCTGAGATGTTAACAACAGACGGGGATTACAGCTAAAAGGATTTGGTCATCAAGCCTACACGCTGCTCAGCACACCCAGTCTTGCTCTCTACCTAGCTTTGCCCACGAATCCAGAGGCCTTTGCTGAGGTTGCTGGTTGTCCCAGCTTCTCACCACATCAGTCCCCTTTATGCTCCTTGTTACCCTAAAGCCCGGCTCCCCGCTGGCCTCTGCACCTGCTGGCGGGTCTCCTCTGCCCCTCACTCCTGTGCCGGTAGCCAGCGGTGGGCGCATCTCATCCTGGTTACCATGACAGCCGTGCCCTTCGAGAACCAGCCACAGGCACCATCACTTCATTGCTCCTGCTGGGAACAGGAGATCAGCGTGCGGCATCAAATCTTCCTTCCTGCTAACTGTTGAGGAACCAGAAATTACCCTCTTGTAAATAATATGAACTTCTCTTAAAGTCCTGATGCTCCTTTCTAAATCACTTTTCAGGTGAAATTCAGTCAAAAAATCTGTACAAGATTCCACTCAGAAACCTCGTGGGCAGAAGCATCGAGCGACCTCTGAAATCGCCCTTGGTCCCCAAGGTCATCACCCCGCCCACCTCCATCAGTGTGGGCATCGCTGCCATTCCCGTCACTCACTCCTTGTCCCTGTCCCGGATGGAGATTAAAGAAATAGCGAGCAGGACCCGCAGGGAACTGCTGGGTAATGGCTCTCAATTATTTATTTTCACCGTTTGTAACCATACCAGTTGGTTTTGTCTTTGGATAGTCATCATCCTCAAAAACAATGTGCTAAAAAGAAACTTTCCCTTTAGAAAGGGATTTTTAAATAAGTTACAGTGCATCTATACCTAGGAATACTATACAGTTCACCCCACCAAGTCTCGATCCATGTTTATTGGTAGGGAAAGCTGCCTAAATCATGGCTAAGGGGGAAAAGGCTGTTTGTAAATAGTGTCTAATCTGATACAATTTTTAAAAATATATACTGGAACCCAGCCAGTGTGGCTCAGTGGTTGCGCATCAACCTATGAACCAGGAGGTCATGGTTTGAATTCCGGTCAGGGCACATGCCCAGGTTGCAGGCTCAGTCCCGAGTGTGGGGGTGCAGGAGACAGCCGATCAATGATTCTCTCTTATCCTTGATGTTTCTCTCTCTCCCTCCCCCTTCCTCTCTGCAATCAATAAAAATATATTAAATAAATAAATAAAAATATATCCTGTATCTTCTTTCTTCCTGCCTATCCCAATAATGCACCAGTTCCCAACCAAGAAGAAGGGCATTTTCTGTCTCTGCGGCAGCTCTGTGGCGATGACCTCTGACCTCTGGTTCTCCCCTGCAATCCAGGCCTCTCCGACAATGGTAGCCCCAGGTCAGAGGCAGCACCGAAGCCTAAATCAAAGGCCCGGAAGCAGTTCGAGGAAAGCCGCGGAGCTTCTGCGCCAGGGACAGTGAGATCAACGAGCAGCGACAGGTAAAGAAAGCAGCCCCAGCAGCCCCTGCTCAGGGGTGGCCCTTCGAGTCGCAGCCCTGGCAGGAGGCCTGTCTGCTGCCCTGACGCTGTGGGCGGCCCCTGGACCAGCCGCAGGGGAGCTCCTCATGGAGGCTCCCCAGAGAACACAGCCTGCCGGGGGCGCCCCGACAGATGGGCAACCCACTAGCAACCCAACAAATGCTCATTAAGAGTCAGGCATGTTTGTATTTTTGCTCCCCATATTTATGGACATAATTTTTTTTAAACAAAAACACTCAGTAGGAGTGACGGGAAAGGCACGTCTGCAGTGCTTGTGGTGGGAGCGGAACGGCCGCAGCCTCTGCTGGCAGCGTCGTGCCACCGCCCAGTGACTGCTTGTTGAATCCCACTGGCTGGTCCCCTGAGATCCTCTCTGTCCTCCACACGACACCATGCATGCTCCATTAATTCCTTCAACACACCTCCATGGAGCACCTGGCACCGAGCTGGGTGTGGGGACGTGGAGATGGGCGACAGGGCCTTCGCAGGCCTGTGGGGAAGGACAACAAGGACAACCTAGGACAGACGGCATCCCCGGGTGGCAGGTGATGCAGAGATTGCGGTCGCCATAAGGAAATTTAAAAAAGAGATAAATGAGGGGGTGTGGGGTGGATAGATCTACTTTGGTGGGGGGAGGGTAGGAGGAAGGTTTCTTTGAGGAAGTGACACTGAGCTGAGCAAGAGAGACATGGAGATACACAGAGGGCTGGAGGGGTCAGCAGGGCAGGGCCTGTGGCCTGTGGCCCTGTGGGTGGGAGTTTCAGCCTTAGCCTCAGGTCAGGGGAGCCACTGGACAGTATCGTGTGGGCACTGAAGCAGGTAGAGTGCCTCACAAGCACCTCCGAGGTCTGTCACCCTGGCCTTTGCAGCTCCCACCAGTCCAGGAGGTAGGGCTGCCAGATTGCAGGCCCCAAGCTCTGTTGGGGGGTGGGTGACTCCTGCATGTCCCCACCGCGCCCCCCAGTGGGAGGGGGGAGACAGGCTTAGGAGCTCGGAACTGCCAGACACTAGGCCCCTCAGTGGTCTTCGCAGCGATCCTTTCCCAGCGACTCTTCTCTTCTAGGATCACATCGGGCTCCTTGGACAGTCCTTCTACCGCCGAGGCCAATCCCGAGGGGCAGTGCGCCTCGACGGGCTCCGACCAGGACCCTGGGGAAGACAGAGAAGGCAGCCCCGTCTGGGGCAGCAGCCCCTTCCAGCTCCCGGCTTCCTCGGATGAAGACATCATCGACTTGAAGTAAACAGAGTCCAAGTCGAGTTTTCCACCTTTCGTTTTCTTACGGACGTTTATACTTTCACCAGTTCTGACATCACTTCCCGACAGCGCGGCGTCTAGCCTGTCCGCCATCTATTGGACCAAACCTCTGCCGCTCGCCAGTCCGGGTCGGTCTCTAGTGCCCAGTGCCGTCTCTCTCGACCTTGGTTTCTTTCTGTGCAGGAACCATCAGTCCCCTTGTAATACAGGTGGTAGATTTCATTGAGGTTTTAGATTAAAACTTTGAATAAATCAAAAATGTTCACTCTTTCTATGGCAGCCTTCTCTTATATTTTATATACTTAGGTGGGAAGATTATTTTTTTCATGTCCTAGAATGTGTTTCTTTTATAAAGAAAAGCCATTGCTTCTTAAATGTATTATAAATAAGTTTTCTTTCTGACCTCTGGCCCAATGACTGCTTCAGGTCCCTGTCACCGACACCAGCCCTGTTCCTGCCCCTGGACTCTTGAGAAAAGCTGATGGTTAGGTCTCAGAAGCTCCTGTGCCTTTCTCCTTGTGTCTCACAAAAATAGTAAGGTAGAGGAAGAAGCTGAAGAGTCTTGGGATTATTTTGTTTGGTTTTATTGTTACTCTGAAATCATAACCAGAGAACAGTTATCAAAGCTAGCATTTTCGAGTGCCTTCCTCTCCCTCGCTCTGCTTTGCTCTTTCCCGTGAACCAGATGATTGTCCTTCCTCTTGTTACTTATCTGCCCTCCCCTGCTCCCTCCTCCAAGTGAGAAGAGAATCTGGGTGCAAATGAAACAGGGAAATGTAAGCCTCCAGCCAGGACAGTTAAAGGGGGAACCTAGTGTCCCTAACATCGTAAAAGTTTAATGTGTGAAGAAGGAAACTTACCTCTGGCATTGGTCTGACAAGTCCGTTTTAGTAGATCACTTCTCGTCTACACTACCCACCAAAAGACACTTGAAATCACTTCCCCTGTTAAGTGCAGAGAGCTGTGTCACATGACCTTGATCTGACCTTGATCATGACCTGCCTCCTCGTGGGCCTTGCACACTGCTCCCCTCCCTGCCTGCCACACACACGGTTCAACACGATGGAGAATGCAAGCTGAAGGCCGCCTGGGTCCCTTCAGCAGAAGGCAGGAGGCCAGAGTCAGAAGGTAAATTAGTAACGAAGTAAAGACGGAGCTTTCTATGTAGAGGCACGTGGGGCGCTTACAACCGAACGTGTCTTCTCGTGGTCTCCGCCGCGTTCAGCACGCTGGTCCTTCCTTTGCGTTTTGTTATGCCCTTGTCACATACGGGGGAACACAAGTCCACTACATCCTGTATCTCGAACTCACCCAAAGTTTGGTGAATTAGGTTTTATTATTGTTTGCTTTCAAATAAGGAAACAGGCTCAGAAAGGAGCAATGGCTTGAAGCTGTGAGTTCTCTGGTCTCAGAGCTGGGCTCTCTCCCCTGCCCACCGTACACAGCCAGGCTGAGTGATGGTGTCCGTTGGACCGGGCTGATGTTCATGTTAAGCTAATTGTGAGCTTTATGAGCTTGTATGGGTGTTTTTTCCTGTTAATTTCTTCCGCTGATGGTTCTTGCTTCTCATTCTGGAATAGAAAAACCAAGGGCTTTGTAGACCATTTTTCCAAACAATTGGGCAGTATTAGGCACCCCATGACTTGACCAAAGTCACAAATCTGACGAATGAATGTAGAAAGGGCAAGAAGTGGACCCTACTAATCAGGTGGATGGTGCTTCGCTATAAAGGGGCAGGAGGCTGCTCTGGCAGCAATATCTGCTTAGTGGTCAAGAGCTGAACACTCACGGGAGGGAGACCACCAGCCAGGGGGCAGGAGCCGGTTTGTAGGCTCAGAGCTGGCCTAGCTGGACTCACTGGAGTATCCTGTCTGCAAAGCCTCTGCACACACCCCACCGGCTGAGTTACAAAGTAAACTGAGCAGTTTACCCCTGGAGTCTGAGTCATGCATCCACTGCAAACACAGGTGCTGTCTGCAGAAAACCACGTGCATGGGGCCGGAGAGCAGTAAACAGGTGACCACAAAGCGGTAAGAAATGCTGTGATGAGAATTTACAGCTCGAGCACAAGATGCCTGTCCTTATGGTGCAGTCAGATGACTGCAGAGGGCAAACAGCTACCATGATCACACTGGCTAGCACCATGATCACACTGGCTAGCACCATGATCACACTGGCTAGCACGGAGAGCTTCGCACGCGTGTGCTTGGTGTATGTGTACGTTGCCCCTGCTCAGCCCCTGCTCCAAACTCTCTTGGAAGACAGATCTCATCTCCATTAGAGATATAACACAGGCCCAGAGAAAGATGAGAAGCTTCACCTCTTACAGCCCTGGTTCCTTTCAGAATCACCGGCACCACCCCAGCGGCGGCACCGTGTTGTTGCTCCCCAGCCCTGACCTCCTCCCCTCGCTCCAGCAGCAGTGACTTGGGGGGCACCCAGAGTGGCTGGCTATCAACATCTGCAGCGGACCCAAAGATGAGCGGTGTATATATTTTTATTGATTTCAGAGAAGAATGGAGAGGGAGACAGAAACATTAATGGGAGAGAATCCCTGATTGGCTGCCTCCCGCATGGCCCCAACTGGGGACCGAGCCTGCAACCCGGGGAATGTGCCCTGACAGGGAATTGAACCGTGACCTCCTGGTTCATAGGTCGACTCAACCCCTGAGCCACGCTGGCCGGCAAGATGCGAAGTATTTGGATGAATATTCAAGAGTCAGGGTTACCTGTGAAGTGGGTGAAACTTAACAGGGAGCGCGAAGCTCACCGCTGACGCCCTGATCAGTCCTACAGGCGGCCTGGGGGCCCCGCCCAACACGGTCCCCAGCACCCGGCGGTCCTAGTCGCGGGCTCTGCAGCCACTGGTGACCCGCAGGTGGGGTGCGCGCGGGGCCACGCCTCCGCCCCCAGAGCCCAGCGGGTCCAGGCTCTGAGTCTGGGAGGAGAGTGACACGCGACAGTCTTTTGGAAACTCCAGCCCTGCGGCTCTCGGTGGGCAGAGCAGGGCCGGGCGGAGGGGCCAGGCTTCTCCACGTCAGGGCCCAGAGCCAGGCTCACGAGGAGGAGGAACTGCAGACCCGACTGTAGAAAGACTGGGCAACCGCCCGCGAGGGGCTGGAAGTCCTGGGGGGGCCCAGGTGCTCCGCCTTCGTCCGGCTCCAACCCCATTGGCTGAAGCTAGACAGAGCGGCGACTACCAGACAAGTGCAAACCCCCCCCCTCCCCCACCCTCGTTGGCCGTTTCGGTTGGATGACGAACCCCGCCCCTCCTATACATTGGATAGCTCTGTCCTAGGGGCGGTTTCAGCGCCTTCCGCCGCACCGAATCTTTGCTTCCATTGGTTCGCTCTGATCTGTAGGGGGGAGCCCAACGCAGACGCTACCGTGTCTTGCGTTCCCATTGGCTGCTCCCACACCCACACCCGCTGCCGCCCAGGGCCTCCCAGACAGGCCCGTTGGCCGGCTCTGCCGAAAGAGCCGATGTCTACGCCAGCACCTGCCGGCGTTGGCCGCGGACATGACGCCTGAGGACCAGGAGGAGACCCAGCCGCTCCTGCGGCCTCTGGGTGTGAGAGGGACGGGGAAGAAGGTATAAAGCGCGCCTGGGGAGAGTTCTCGCCCCTCTCGCTCAGCCCGGGCCGACGCCGCTCACCGACCGCTCATCCCCGCAGCGTCCCCCGCGGACGCCGCGTGTTCCTCGCCGCCTTCGCCGCTGCCCTGGGCCTGCTCGATTTCGGCTGCGCGCTCGGATACAGATACCCTGCGATACCAAGCCTGCGTCTCTCCGCACCCCTGGGCCCACTCCCTCAGCCGACGACGCCACCTCATGGGTCGGGGTCATACCTACCGTCTGGGAACCCCTACTGATCACCCCGGGTAATGGTGGAGGGGCACAAGCGCTGACCGGGGATATTAGGGTTACACGGAGACCCCTCAATAGATACCTTTGCCGGTTTCCCCAGAATGAGGCACTGTTTTGTGAGCATGCCATAAGACGCCCATCTCCCTAACTATGTTAGGGGGGTGACAAATAGTGGACGACCTCGCTAGATCCTCACGCCACACCCTCGGAAAGGCCCCAAAAAAGGTAGGCCAGGTGGGGTCTCCTGCCACCG
>NW_005871445.1:439865-493895 GCF_000147115.1 Myotis lucifugus | reverse complement strand
TCTCCTTTGCCCTCAGTGGGCCCCGTTTGCAGAGGAAGTAAGTTTCCCACAGTGAAGTCCTTTGTCCAGACTCAACTGGTCAGTGGCCAAGCGATTACCCAGGATTGTGCCGCTTAACTTGGCCTCCCTTTTGCTCTGTGGATGGTCATCAGAAGCCTCACAATATGGCTTGAACACCCCGCCCCCCTCCACTGTCAATCAGACCACTGAGGACAGTTTAGCAGGAAAATCCTGCCGGTTTGTCCTGGGGCAAAGGCTGCTGCCGCGGCCACTCCCCTTCGCTGCTCACACACCAGGGCTCCCGCGGCTTCCCTGCTTCTGTCAGCTCCTGACCCAGCACAGCCAGGCTGGCTTCCCGGCTCTGCCGCCTCCGGGACCCCAGCTCCCTCCCCTGTGAGTGAGAATGACCGGTCACCCCATGCAGTGGGCGAGGAATCAGAGACGCCCATCAGCCCTGTCGTGGCTTATGAAGGACTTGGATCTGCTGGCCATGGGCTTGGGTGACCCACCACCCACACCCCAGCCGGGTCGAGATTGAAAGCAGTGGCGTGGGTTTCTCCCTGCTCATCCCGTTGCACCTGCCACTCATTTCACCTGCATTGGCTGGGCAGCTGGGTTGGATTTTATGTTTGGGGTTTTTACTGGGCAAAAACACACCTAAGCCATGGGCATAGGGATGGAGTAACCCAGAAGTAAGGGCGAGGCCTCTTTGGCCCCTGAGCATAGTCGCTGATAACCATTGAGGTGAAGAGTTCCTGCTTTAACCCCAAGGGCACCACGCCAGCAGCCAGGTGTCACCTGGAGCTAGTTAGAAGGCAGACTCTCAGGCCCCACCCACACCTGCTGCACCTGTCTGCGTGTTACCAAGGGTAATGATACAATTACATGAAAGTTTGCAAAGCTCTGTGCCCACCCCCCCCCCCCCATCACCCTGCACACAGCAGCCACACAGATACCCTCACCCCTTTAAACACCTGCAAATCACTAGGTGGGAGCAGGAGGTATGAGCAAGGCTCTGACCCGGGGCTTGCAGTTAGGGGCCCACCCGGCCTGCAGCTCTCCCCTCACCTGCTCACAGGTCTACATCTCCGAGATTGCCTACCCTGAAGTGCGGGGGCTGCTGGGCTCCTGTGTGCAGCTGATGGTCGTCACGGGCATCCTCCTGGCCTATCTGGCAGGTGAGAGTTTTCACATCTTCTCTTTTGATCCCTTTTAATGGCCACTTGGCCACTTTAAAGCCATGGAAACTGAAGTTCAGGAGAAGTCACAGGAGTTGCCTGAGGTTTCACAGCCAGCGCCCGAGGTGCTGGGTTCCCAGACCCCCTCCCTGAGGCCCCGGATAAGTCCCCGGAAGAGCTGACGAAGGTGCTCACCCTCCTGGGCAGAAGCCCATTCCCAGGGTCTGGGGAGAGCTGGCTGCTTAGGTCAGTGCCTCACTGTGCAGTGACAAACAGGATTCAAGGGGCAGCCGGGGCACCCCAACAATCTCCAGCCCAGGCGCTCGGGCCCAAGCATGTCTCCCTCAGAAACATCAGTACTGGATTTGCAGCGTGAAGGAGGCGGGTTCCGGGGGACCCTGAGGGTGGAGCTGGGGCCAGCAGAGAAGTGTTTGCACTAGAACTGGGTAGAAAGAGGGCGGGGCTCAGATCTGGCAGCCCGATCAGGGGAGGACCTCTGCCACTCACTGGCTGCGTGGCCTGGGCCTGCTCAGCCTCTGGGAGCTGCACTTGCCCTGTCTTCAGGTGGAGAAAACCCCATCTCGTCCAAGGCTGTTGAGGGTTTAATTAAATGACACACGAGAAGTGCCTGGCAGCAGGCCCCCAGTGAGAATTGTGTAGGGACGGCCCGAGAGCCATGGGGAGGGCAGGGAGCCTGGGGCTTTCGGGCCTGGTGGGTGTGGTGGGGCCTGGCTGTGTGCCCTGTGGGTCTTTATAATGGTCGATTTGCAGCTCTGTGATCTTTCTTTTTACCCACTTACCATCCTGACTGTAATTCAGAGTCCTGGCAGCAGTCTGGCTGCCGCGGGCCCAGTAGTGTGCACTCGCATTGACATTTGGAACAGACATGGGTGTCGAATTACCGCCACTTCCTGTGACTTTTGATCCTCTGGTGCTCAGTGAAAGGTCCCCCGCCCTGTCCTGCTTCGGCTGCAGGCGAACCAGCCTTGCCTGCCTCTTGGTGGCCTTCCAGAGGGTCTGCATGAGGACTCTGTGAGGACTGTGCATAGTTGTCCCCCCCCAAAATGTTACACAAATGGCCATGTCATAGCCATCATTACATAGCAAGGCCTCATTCTTTGTATAAGGCCTCATTCTTTGTATAATGGCTATGTACCTAATGTCCCCGTCATCACTTCTGCATTTCAACAATAACCACACTGTCAGTAACGGGCTGCAGAGGTAGGTAGGTGCCCACCCGTTAAGCTGAGCCCCTGGGCTGGTGAGGGGCACGCACTTGCCGAGAAAGCCCAGGCGGCTCACCCAGGCTCTGAATCTGCCCCATCCAGGCTGGATCCTGGAGTGGCGCTGGCTGGCCGTGCTGGGCTGTGTGCCCCCCTCCTTCATGCTGTTGCTCATGTGCTGTATGCCCGAGACCCCGCGCTTCCTGCTGACTCAGCACAAGCGCCAGGAAGCCCTGGCTGCCGTGCGGTTCCTGTGGGGCTCTGAGCAGGGCTGGGAAGAGCCCCCTGTCGGGGCTGAGCACCAGGTGAGGGGCTGGGAGGTGGAGCTGGGGGACGGGGTCAGGGAGGTATCACCCCTTTGCAGCCAGGGAGCCAGCACAAGCCGTTCTCGGGATGTAACTGCATGCATGCATGCGCGCGCACACACACACGCACACACCACACACGCACACATGTGGAGCCAGTGTTGTCCTGTGTGCCAGCAAGCAAAGGCCTGCTCAAGCCCCGCTCCTTGGCAGGGCCCAAGCCTTGGTCTCATTGAAGAAAATGGCCTGGCCGGGTCCCAGGGACATGCAGGGCGGACTTGAGGACTTGGTTTTTACGTGGGGGGTTGTAGGGCAGGGGTTGAAATCGAGTCTCTGCCACTTACCTGCCGGGTGACTGTCCCGTTGTCAAGCCTTAGTTTCTTCATGTAGAACAGGAGTCAGCACATGCTGCTGCGGAGCCAGCGGTGGTGGCGAGGACTCGGGCCGGCCCGAGGCTGGTGGGATTCTGGAGCCCCTGGCCCTCTGCCCATGTGCTCTCTCTGTGGGCCCCGCCCCCCCAACAAATCAGGAAGGGATGTACGGAGTGGGGACCTTTCACCTTACAAATGGGGAGGCCGTAGTGACGCGGAGAGTGACCCAGGAGAAGCTGAGGCTCCCTCCTTGGAGCAGGGCGCCCTGGGGAGAGGGCAGAGCAGCACTGACGCCCCTTCTGTCCAGCAGGGCTTCCAGCTGGCCCAGCTGAGGCGGCCCGGCATCTACAAGCCCTTCGCCATCGGCATCTTACTCATGGTCTTCCAGCAGCTGTCGGGGATCAACGCTGTCATGTTCTACGCAGAGACTATCTTTGAGGAGGCCAAGTTCAAGGTAAAGAGGCCTCTGCCTCATGCAGATGCCACTCGGGTGTGGCCTTGTCCCCGGGCCTCTGCCTGACCCGCCTCTGCCCATCTCCCCAGGACAGCAGCCTGGCCTCCGTCATCGTGGGCGTCATCCAGGTGCTGTTCACGGCCGGGGCGGCCCTGGTCATGGACAGAGCCGGGCGGCGGCTGCTCCTGGCCTTGTCAGGTGAGGCCCGAGGGCTCAGCCCTGTGCGAGTGGTGACCCCGGCCAGGCTCCCACTGCAGGTTGGAGGGTCTGTGTCAAGGCCACTGTGTTGTGGGAGGAAGAGGACAAGTGTCCCTGAGAAGACTGAGATTTAACGGGAGCGCTCGCTGCAGGCCAGGCCTGTGCTCACGGCATCACCACCTCACACTGTAACCTGGCAATGAACCTGCAAGGAAGGTGCCACTGGGCCCCAGCTGACAATGAGGAAACGGAGGGCCCTGGAGGGGAAGTGACTTGACCTCTCTGAACCTCGGTTTCCCTCTGAAATGGGGGTAACGGGGCCAGTGGGAGGCTCGGGAGCCCCTCTGCGTGCTGAGTGGTGCTGCTCAGTCAGGGCTTTGGGGTGCTGCTCACTGCCCCTCCGAGGTGTCCAGGCCACTTGGCTGTGGCCACACTGGGCTGAGACTCCTGCCTCGGGAGCCACATGCCCAGGCTCCGGGCCGCTTCCCCCAGCGCCCTGCCCAGCGCCACCCTCCCCCGCAGGTGTGGTCATGGTGTTCAGCACCAGTGCCTTTGGCACCTACTTCAAGCTGACGCAGGGTACCCCCAGCAACTCCTCACACATCGACCTCCTGGCGCCCGTCTCCATGGAGCCTGCCGACCCCAGTGTAGGGCTGGCCTGGTTGGCGGTGGGCAGCATGTGCCTCTTCATTGCTGGTGAGAGGGGGCCTGTGGGGAGGTTGGGTGGGGACTGATGGGGACGCCCTGTCACTGCTGCACTCAGTGGCTCCCAGCAAGCCCAGGCCTCCCTGTCTCACCTGTCCATAGAGGTCCCAAGTCTGCGTTTATAGCTCTGGCCGCGTGCCCAGCACCCAGCTCAGCCCTTCTCCTCTCAGTCCCCCGTCAGCGCACTGAGTAGGCCCCATTGTTATCCCGAGCGTAAGAAGCAGAGGGCCTGGCCGACGACCTCACAACGGGAAGGCGCAGAGGGGGAGCCCAGCCTGGCACCCAGGCCCCTCCGCCCATTGGGCCGCCCAGCCAGGCTTCAGCCCCGGGGCCTGCGGGGGCCGAGGGGGCTGGTCCCTGTGGTGCTGACACCTGTCTTGTTCCCGAGGCTTTGCTGTGGGCTGGGGGCCCATCCCCTGGCTCCTCATGTCGGAGATCTTCCCTCTGCGTGTCAAGGGCGTGGCCACCGGTGTCTGTGTCCTCACCAACTGGCTCATGGCCTTTCTGGTGACAAAAGAGTTCAGCAGCCTCATGGTGAGTCCAGGCCCCGGCAGCCTCCCCTCCCGTCAGCAGAGAAGCTTGTAGATTGTTCTCTTCGCAGAAGACTCAGGGTCAATGAATGGCCTTCTGTGCAGGCTGCCCCGCCCCTCCCCCCCCCCCCCCCCCGGGGCACCAGCCGTCTGGGTCGGGGTGAGGGGAACCCAGGCCCGGACCACTCGGGAGCCCTCGGGCGGTCTTGGTGGAGGGCGGCAGGGCGGGGCTCCCCACTGGACAGTGAGGACACAGGGCGGGACGTCGGGCTCTGTGGGGAAGTTCTGGCTCCAACGCTGCCTGGCATTTCCCTGCTCTGTGCCTTGGTGTGCTGCTGACCTTCTCCGAACCAGCTTCCTTGGCGGAACATGGAGGAGGTGCCATACCTTCCTCTAGGGTTGATGGGAGCATCAGTTCAGTTCAACATTTTGCTACCTTTTCATGGATAGACTTGACAGACACGGCCCTGCCTAAGGGGCTTCCCAGCCAATGGCGGGATGGTGTTGGAGCAGATGGACAAGCATTTGCTCAGTCATTTGCCACCCCAGCCCCCAGGTCTCCTGGTACATACCACGTCCAGGCTGTTCATGGTGCCAGAGACAGCAAGGAATGAGATGGGCAGGGTCGCTTTAGGGCTGGGACAGCAGTGGACAGAGGTGGGAGAATAAACCAGGAGGCTGGGCTGGGGCCGGGATGCCCAGGGCTGGCCTGGAGTCTGTCCAAGGAGCGGGCCCATCAGGCAGCTGCCCAGGGAGGGACCGCTAGGGAGGGAGGGGCTGTGGTTCTGGGCTGGGAGGACGGACAAGCTCTGACCAAAGGGAACTGCTGTCTTCCCTGCCTGGGCCCTGAGTGCCTGTGTGTTCACACTGCCCATCTCACCTGCTGTTCACTCACCCATTCCCTCTGGTACCTCAGAGGGCAGGGCCAAAGCCAAGTGCACAGGGAAGGTCTGTGGCCTCTGGAGTCAGACCCCGGGGGGGGGGGAGGGGGAGAACCCAGCTGTCACTGGATCGTGCCTCTCTGACCCGGGGCAGCCACTTCATCACAGTGAGCCTGTTTCCCCAGCACACAACGTCCATCCATGGCCAGTGCTCGGCCTCCTCCACTGCCCGCGCCTGGGCAGCGCAGGCGGGTGGTCACGTGAGGGCTGTGCCTTCTCCGGTCACTGGCTCTTCCCCTCTCTCTGCAGGAGGTGCTCAGGCCCTATGGTGCTTTCTGGCTCGCCTCTGCCTTCTGCGTCGGCGGTGTCCTTTTCACTGTGTTCTGTGTCCCTGAAACCAAAGGAAAGACTTTGGAGCAAATCACAGCCCATTTTGAGGGGCGATGACAGTCCCTTCCCAGGAGTGGCTGCCCTCCTAGCTGGGACAGTTTGGGTTTCGGAGGGGACAGAAGCCTGCCTGTGACTTCGAGCTGGGCCTCAGCCAGAGCCCAGAGCCCCTGCCAGCCCCCAGGGAGCCAGGAGCCAGGACCTCGTCCTCCAGGTCCCTCCCTCCTGCTCAGCTCCCTACAGCCCCACGAGCCACGGGCATGAGGTTCCCAGTACCTGGGTCCAGTTCCCACCGTTGCTCTGAGACTGAGGAGGAGGGGACATCTCGGAGGGTCTTCAGTGCCCTGTGGCAGCCTCCATGTGCCCTCCCTGTCGTGATACGAAGCGACCGTGGAGGAGGGGACTCTTGGTTCCTCACTTTCTGGAGGAGGTGCTTTTGGAGGCTGGTGGTGGCCCATGGTCTCCTCACAGGAATGCATTTGTTGCCAAATAAAGACTTGACTCAGAAAGTCAGGTCCCAGCCTCTCTGAGCTGCAGTTGAGGAGGGCAGTTTCCTGTCCCATAAACCGGCCTCTGTACTCACTTCCCTGGTGTGCAGCCCCTGTGTGCACCCACCTTGGCACCATCTATTAAGCTATAAGGAGGCTGGAGAGCTGGGCATTGGTTCAGGGCAGAGCGGTGGGGAGAACAGGACGGGACCCCAGGGTTGGTTTCTGGAAGATCCTGCAGCAGCTCTCTGATTGCAGTAAAATGGGCCAAGTAACATGCAGGAAAGCTCTCAGCTTTAGCAAAGTGCAAATTCCTGGGGCCTTCCAGAAGCAAGGTCATGTCCAAGTGTAGGCTCATCTTCTGTGTGGACAACTGCACATCTACACTGTTGTTAGTGCTGCATGTGGCCACTGGCTGGGCCGAGAACCGCACTGTCATGTCAGCGAGTGTCCTGCAAATGCCAACTTGTTTAGCGTGGATCGGGTCTCCGGTATCCTGACCGATTTTCTGTCCGCTTGTTGCACACCTGAGGTTGCTTCAAGCTATTGTTTGTCCTGCACCCCAGAAGGTTATACGCTGGCTGTGTCTGACAGGGGCCTACTTCCTACCGTCTCAGAATCTGTTCTCAGTGACTCAGCACCAAAGACAACTCAATCTAACAGGCCACCCATTCTCAGCCGCCTCACAGAAGACAGGTCTTTGCACTGGAAACTTCTTCACGTGGAACTTCAAGCAGAGGCTGCTTCCAGCTCCTGCTTGGCCATCCCCAGCCTCTGCACAGGGCGATTGGCAAAGGACCAGAGGGAAGGCAGGGGATGGCTCACACACCTCCCTCCCCCCGGCTGCAAGGGAGATGATTAAACTTGTGGGCAAGAAAACCTCCTGTGGCTTCAGTCCTACTGTGGTCTCTTTCCTCTTTAATCCAGGGGCCAGGAGCCATGGCAGCATGGTGAGAGCCAGTGGACTTGGTTCCAGTTCTAGTTGCACTACTCACTATGTGACCTGGCCAAGTCACAACCTCTCCAGGTCTCAGTTTATTCATCTGTAAAATGGGCATAATGATGCTGTCTCCCTCATAGGATTGTTGTGAGGATGAAAGGAAATAATTATGTCAAGCACTTAGAACTGAGGATGTCATAGAATAAGTGTTTGTTGCTGTTAGCTGGTGGTGGTGATGAGGCTGTGGTGGAGCAAAGCTGGTGTGATGTCCAAGGTGTGCCTCTGAAAGAGACGTGAAATATTTCCACATTTTTCTCTTTATATTCTATTTCCTACCCAGCTCCCTCAGCAACTCCTACCCATACCACCTTCTGATTGCTACCAGTACCCACTTATAGGTACCAAGGACTGTGAACACACGTGCTCTTCAGAGGTCCCCTGAGACTGCCTTGGGGCCTTCCCATCGGGGCACAAGATGGGAAGAACCAGCCCCAGCTGGCAGTCCAGTATCAGCCCAGCCCAGCCCAGCGCTGTCAGACACAGACCATAGGGAAGAGGAGCAGGATAAAGCATTGCCACAGGACAGGTCCAGCAGAAGCTGTGCTCTACCCAGCCCACATAAGACATATCTCTGTACTGGATAACGGTAGAAATCTGCACTGCCTACCAAGAGTCACTCCATCTCCATCTCATCCTGCTCCCCATCCCCTCACCCCAGCTCTTCCAGAAGAATGCTGGCTTCTGGGAACCTAAGACAAGGCTTCTGGGTCCTAACGCCGCCCAGTGGCCACATGCGGAATTGCATCAATTGAAGCCTGGAGCACTCTGCTTCCTCCCAGGGGCCATGGGTAAGAAACCCTCTGCTACCACCTAGTGGCCAGTGT
This sequence comes from Myotis lucifugus, assembly GCF_000147115.1. Lineage (NCBI taxonomy): Eukaryota > Metazoa > Chordata > Mammalia > Chiroptera > Vespertilionidae > Myotis > Myotis lucifugus. The sequence continues at coordinate 485,351 of NW_005871445.1, read as the reverse complement.
GGGGTTAGCACCTGTTGGGCCTGTGGCTGCAGGCAGAACCGCACCAACTGGAAAGAGTCAAAAATCAAGGAATGTCGGCAGCCCTGGAAGCTGGAAGAGGCAAGGAAACAGATTCTCCCCTAGAGCCTCTGGAAGGCATGTAACCCTGCCAACACCTTGATTTTACCCCAGTGATATCCGTCTCAGACTTCTGACCTCCCAAATCGTAAGCCCCAAATTTCAGAAGCCAAAAGTGGAAATGGGCTTATCTCAAAGGGGTCTGTGAGCGTGACTTGCCTCATGGAGTGAATCCAGTAAGATTCATACAGGACTCACTAAGTTAAGAGGGTTATATTGGCAAAAACGCTACCAGCTGTGACTGAAAGGGGCCGAGACCGTACAACGTGAGAAGAGGCCTTAGGACTCCTACACTCGTTTCCGCTTCCCAGGTAACGCATTCCCGTCTTATTGTCAAAATTCCTCTAAAATTGAATTGGGTTATCGGAAAATTGCTTGGGTGGCGAAGAATTTTCATCAATGCTCTGAGGAGGTCCATTGAAATATCCCCTGACGCAGCAGGGAGTCCTCCAACGGACAGAAAGTTCAGGAATCTCCTTTTGCAACAGTGCTGATCAAACACTATCAAAGTGTGTTTCTGCCCCTGAAATTACTGAAGAGGTTCCCTCCTGCAGATTGATTTTATACGTTGGGAATTCCAGGCCACCAACCGGTGACAGCCATGTTCACACTGAGAGGCTCAAGAGGAATGTGAAGGTGTCGAGCTGGGCCCGAGTTGAAGGACCGGGAAGGAGAAAACCCTCTTCACCTGCTGCTCTGGGAACGTGACCAACTGAAAAATCAGGAGCCGAGAACCAGTTTAGATCTGTTGTCTGCGCTAAAACTACAACTCCCATGATCCTTAGCGCCAAGTCGCTTCCCGTCTCAGAGGCTCGAGGCGTTGGATTCCGGTGGACCTGAAGAGCATGTGCGACATAGCATGATGGGAAATAGATTCTGGGAGCGAGAACTGGCGGAAGCCTCTCTAGGAAGCACGATCCAGGAGGGTGTGCGGATCACAAAGCTGGCACCGAGAGAACAGGCTTTGACTAGGAAGAGAGCCCGGAGATTTCTAGGGAATAGAAGCTAGAGGGGCTGGAAGGAAAGTGCGCATGACCGGAAGTGATGCTGTTTTCGAGCGTCCTCTTTGGCGCGAGAAGAGGACGTGATGTTTGGCAGGACCTGAAGCCAGTTTCTCAGTTGGAGCCGGTACCTGGTTACCTGCCTGCGGTATTTTCACGCGGTGTTTTGTTTGAGACTGAGTCGTTGGCTGCGCCTCGGGCTCCCCAGCCGAGGCCTGGCTGTGGCAGGGAGACAGTGAAAGACCCGGCTGGACAGCCCCCACCCGAGCTCCCGGAACCCAGCACCGCAGGCTCAGACCCGGCCTCGGGGGAAGGCGGGAGAGAGGACTCCGCGGGCAGAGCAGGCCTGCAGAGCGGGCCTGGCGCTGCAGTGAAGCGACGTTGACTCCCAGAGAACTGCTGGGAGGCGGTGTCGCGTGGTGATACCCAAATGCTGGAGGAAGGTGAGTGGGCTGAGGGAACGGTTTGCAGGCCAGCCTGTCCCAGCTTGCCCACTATTGCTGCTGTGCGACGCGGCCCCGAACCCCGCGGTTGTCGTTTTCACTTAGGGACGATCTCTAATAAAGAATTCTGAGGTCAAAAAAGTTTGAGGAGCTCAGTCCGGGATAATCTCTGAGTACCCAACCCCTCACCCTGGGACGTACTCGGGGTCTCCTCCGTTGCTTCTGATCTCCCAGCTCTTGAAGCAGCCAAGGATCCTCGGAACAGGAGTCTATTGACTCCACCTGAGATGAGGGCGGGTTGAACCCAGCTGATCGTAAAGCTGTGGAAGGTACTGGGGATTTGGAATCAGAAGTCCTGTTTAACCTGTGTTTCTTTATGGAGGAAAGGGTAAAATAACATTGAGTGCCTCGATTGCCAGTAAGAACTGTAAGCATCACTGTTAACGCCTTGGAGAACAGAACAAATGTGCATTTAATTTCATCTTAACCACCAAGGCTTGTGCCATCCTCCCCTAAATCAAGGAGCCCCTGTATTCGTCAGTAACTCTTCAAGTCCATTTTGACAACCAGCATTTCGTGCTGTCTTCCCCAGAGACCTGAGAACGCAAGCAGCAGGTTATCATCCTCCGAAGAGAAAAATAAGATACAGTGGAGTTAGGTGAAACTCAGTAACTTAAGGTCTGTACTAAGACCTGTATCCAGACCTTTTTCTTTCTTTTTCTGAGGACTATACTACCTCTTCTATTTTTTAACTGAAATATAATTCACATACTATATTCACTTTTAAAGTATACAGTTCAGTGGCTTTTAGTATATTTGCAAAGTTGCAAAACCATCACCACCACTATTTAGTTCTGAAACATTTCATCACCCTAAAAAGAAACCCATACCCATTAACCACTCCTTCCCCCTCCTCTAGTCCCTGGCAACCACTAATCTATTTTTTGTCTGTATGGATATGCCCATTTTGGACGTTTCATAAAAATAGAATCATACAGTATGTGTCTGATTTCTGTCACTTAGGGTAATTTTGTAACATCAATGCATCTCACTCCTTTTTATGGCTGAATAATATTCCATTATATGGATGTACCACATTTTATCTGTCCCTGGGCTGATGGATGTTGGGTGGTTTCCAGTTTGGGCTATTACGAATAACTAGAGGCCCTGTACATGGATTCGTGCACATTGAAAGGAAATTAATTAAAAGGTGGTTGGCAGGGTGGGACTGGGTGAGACCGGCAGACATGCCTTGGAGCCAACCTCCCGAGGTCCCTCCCCGGCCAGCCACACCTGGGGTGGCAATGCAGCTCAAAGGGCGTCTGTGGAGTGAGTTGGGGTCCCTCAGCCTGGCCTGTGGGGATGAGGCCAAAACAGGCTCTCCGACATCCCGAGGGGCCCCAGATTGCAAGAGGGCGGTTCTCTGGTGATGCACCCTAGAATTGGGCTCCCTCATCTCTGGTTCCAGGTGCATCACCCAAGAACCACAGATGCCAAGTCACCACAGTGTAGCAGCTCCTGCATTGAGCATCTGCCCTCTGGTGGTCATTGTGTGTCATAGCTGCTGGTCGGACTCACGTAGGCTTTTATGTATATAGATAATGCTATGAATGTGTGCAAACGTTTTTGTGTGGACACGTTTTCATTGCTCTCAGGTGTATGCATGGAAAAGGAATTGCTGTGTGGTCTAACTTTCTAAGGAGCTGCCAAACTCTTTTCCACCGTGGCTGCACCATTCAATGTGCACGAATCCATGTACAGGGCCTCTAGTTATTCATAATAGCCCAAACTGGAAACCACCCAACATCCATCAGCCCAGTAGCAATGTATGAATGTTTGTTTCTCCCTACATCAATGCTTGTTTTCCACCTGTAAATTTTAGCCATCTGGTGTGCCAAGTGGTACCTCATTATGGTTTTATATGCATTTCTCCAACGATTAGTTATGTTGAACATCTTTTCATGTACTTTTTGGCTATTAGTATGTCTCCCTTGGAGAAATATACAAATCCACTGCTCATTTTGAAATTGAGTTTTTTGTTTATATATTCTTTTTTAAAAAATATATATTTTATTGATTTTTTACAGAGAGGAAGGGAGAGGGATAGTTAGAAACATCGATCAGCTGCCTCCTGCACACCCCCTACCGGGGATGTGCCTGCAACCAAGGTACATGCCCTTGGCCGGAATCTAACCTGGGACCATTCAGTCCGCAGGCTGACGCTCTATCCACTGAGCCAAACCGGTTAGGGCTGTTTATATATTCTTTATGTATTCTGGATACTGGACCCTTAAATTTATGATTTTGCACATATTTTTCCCCATTCTGTGGTTATCTTTTTGACATTTTTTAAAAATATATTTTTTTATTGATTTGAGAGAGAGATAAAAACATGAGAGAGAATCATCGATTGGCTGCCTCTTGCACGCCCCACACTGGGGATCAAGCCCGCAACCCAGGCATGTGCCCTTGACCAGAATCGAACCTGGGACTCTTCAGTCCACAGGCTGACACTCTATCCACTGAGCCAAACCAGCTAGGGCTCTTTTGACATTTTTTATAGTGTCCTTTGAAGCACCAAGTTTTTAATTTTGATGAAATCCAATTTATTTTTTTCTTTTGTTGCTTGTGCTTTTGGTGCCATATCTAAGAAACTATATTTTCTTCTAGGACTTAGCTTTCACATTAGGTCTTTGATCTATTTTGAGTTCATTAGCAGTACAAGGTAGGGGTCTAATTTCATTCTTTTATTGATTTTCAGAGGGAGGAACATCCATTTGTTGTTCCACTTATTTATGCATTCATTGGTTAATTCTCATATGTGCCCTGACCAGGAATCAGACTTGCAATCCTGGCATATTGAGATGATGCTCTAACCCAGCAGCTGCCAACCAGTCCGAAAGGTTGGTGACTGCTGCTCTAACCAACTGAGCTACTCAGTCAAGGCCTCTAACTTCATTTTTATGTGGATGTCCAGTTGCCCCAGCACCATTTTTTTGGAAAAGAATATTTTCCCCACTTAGTTTCTTAGTACTCTTGTTGAAAATCAGTTGTTTATACAATGTGCTTATTTCTGGACTCAGTTCTTTTCTATTGATACACTGTATGTCTGCCCTTGTACCAGTACAGCGCTATTTTGATTACTGTTTTGTATAAAGTTTTGATATTGCAAATGAGTCCTTCAACTTAGTTCATTTTCCAGATTTACTATTCTGGGTCTCTTGCATTTCCATGAAATTTTGGATTAGTTTTCTGTAAAAGAGCCAGTTGGATTTTGACAGGGATTGCACCAACTCAACAGTGGTTTTTAGTGTACATGCCTACACTTCCTGTTTTTATTACTAGGCATTTCATTCTTTTAATACTCTTCGAATTGCTTTAAATTTCATCTTTTGATTGTTCATTGCTAATACCTATAAATACACCTGGAGAAATAGCTACTCAAATCTTTTGCCCATTTTAAAGAGGTTGTCCCTTTACTGTATATTCATCTTGTATCCTGCAACCTTGAACTTACCTGTGATAGCTTGTGGATTCCTGAAGATTTTATGTATACAAAACCATGAAGTTTTACTCCCTTTCCAATCTGGATACCTTTCTCTTTTCCCTTGCCTAAGTGGCCTGGCTAGAACTTACAGTAAACTACTGAATAGAAGTGGCAAGGCAGACATCTTAATAAAGCATCTCAAATGCAATTAGTTCTCTTCTGTTCCTAGTTTATCATAAAATGGTGTCATATTTTGTAATATCTTTTTGGTTTTGAGAGGATCATGTGGGAGTTTTTCTTTGTATTAATATGGTATATTATGTAGCCTGATTTTTGTATGCTGAACCAACCTGTGTTCTTAGTATGAATCTCACTTGGTCATTTCCCTTTGATTAGGCAAATTTGCAGAGGCACTTTCTCCAAAGAATAGGACATTTGTAAACTATATACTTATTTACTAGGCACTGTACCAACTGCTTTATCTGCGTTTTCCTTTAAATTTTCAAAGCAACAACTTTACAAGGGATTTATCCCCACTTTACAGATGAGAAAAATGAGATTTAAGAGGTTCTGTGATTTGCACACTGCCACTAAGTGGTGAAGAGGGGATACTAGACTCTGCTACACTCTAATGCAGGGGTGGGGAACCTTTTTTCTGCCAAGGGTCATTTGTAATTTATGACATCCCCAGGCCATACAAAATTATCAGCTTAAAAAAGGGAAATTTATATCCCACTGCGGGTCTGTGAACTCAGCCCATGACCTGACACTTTTGAACCCCCCTCTTCAGAGTGAGAATGTGACTTCCTAGCTTAGTGAGCTAAACTTTTATGGCTCATTTGTTTCTTTTCTTCCAGAATCATGATCTCCAGGCCCTAACCTTTCCCAAGAGGAAAGCACAGGAGAGGAAGGAATGGGAATGGTGACTAGTCTCCTCACAGCAGGGCCACATGTAAGTTGGAAATTTACTCAAAAACAGCTTTTACATTAAGGGGGGTTTTGTTGTTAATTACAAAAGGAATACATATTCATTGTAGAAAACCTGGGACACAATGAGTGATACTACGCAGGAAGAATGAATAGGCACTTGGATTTGTGGGGAAGGAGAACACCCAGGTTTCTGGGCGGCCAACTAGGTGAATGGAGGTACTGTTCCCAGAGCTGAAAATAGACCTTCTTGCCTCTGTGGCTTTGCTCATGGTGCTTCCCCTGCCTTAGATAATATCCTTCTCTTGCTCCTTCTGAGGAGTTTCTATAAGGCCAGCATGTTGATTGCCTCCTCCCAACCTCCACCCAGGATTCCTCTTCAATAGTCTTACATGCTGCTCTGTCCATCTCTGACACATTACAGGTCATTGCATGTGCTTGGCTCTCCTGTATCGTGTCATGTCTGAGTTCACAGAAATACCTATTAAATGTTCTTAGAACATTCAGCTTTCACATTTGTTTGCCAATTTCCACCTGGTGGCTCATTGGGTAAACTGATTCTAATTTTGGTTTTCCTATATTGCTGTTAATTCCCAAGCAGCTGTTACTTTCTGTCCAATTACTGTTCGTGCATATACACACGTTGTCTCTTCATAAGGAAAAGCTACCAGAATTGTAAATGTATAAGCAAGAGACTTTTATTTATTTTTGTGCCAATATCCAATACTGTTAAGCACATAGTAAGTGCTTTTCTGGAACTCAAAGCCCTGAATCCTTTCCAAGACCCTCTCTAGGCCTGCTAGCCACCTCACCCATAGCTGCCCACCTCCCTCACCACATATCCAAAGGTTACTGGGCAAGAAATGTGCTTGTTGTTTCAGGGATCCACGCCCTTCAGCAATGTGACTGCAGCTTTTACTCACAAAGAGTGGAGGCACTTGGTCCGAGCTCCAAGGAAAGGGTTTGAGGAGATACCAGAAAAGTCCAGGAACCTGGTCCTACTGGGTAAGGAAACCATTGAGCATATATACTCTGCTCAGTCTGAAAACCTGTGGCCCTTTCCAGCGTTGAGTGATTCCGAATTGCTCTGACACCCTGGAGGGACAGTGTTTAGTCTTCCTCGTTCCCTAGGAAGTCTCTGCATTCTTGGTTGGGCATTTTCATTTTGCTCCCTGAGTTTACATCTCACCATTTCCCCCCCTAGGACTAGGGTTGGGGTAACCCTCAGGTTAGTTTTCTCTAGTCAGTAGTTTCACATCTTCCTAAGTAGCTTGCTTTATGAGCTTAGCTTAAATCCTTAGCTTGACCCCCTTCTTGAGGCTGTTCATGTAATTCCTTCCAGAAATGCTTTTACCAAGACATTGGCACCACACCATGTCTGTCTGTCTTACTGCTGTATCCCGTAGTGCACAGCACAAGTGCATGCTCAATTTGTTGAATGAATGGAATTAATGGCCTAACTGGCCTTTTCCATTCCCCTGAATGCTAGGTGGCTATTAGGACAGGTCTCTAAAGCCCATTTTCCCCCCTTGAATAGGACTTCCAGTTTCCCAGCCTGGTATGAACTCCCAGCTGGAACAAGGGAAAAGCCCATGGATGCTGGAGGGAGAAGGCCTAAGGAGTACCTGTCCAGGTAAGGGAACAAACACTAAGCCAGTGAGTCTTGGGAGCAAAAGCCCCTTTGAAACCCACATTACTGCATTTGATAAGGGAATAGTAACTGGGGGTACAAAGGTGAGGGTGGGGGCTATCTTAGATCAGATGAATAGGCATGAACTCCCAGTTAGAACAAGGGAAAAGTCCATGGAACAGTGGGGGGAAAAAAATAGGTTCTAAGGACACCTAGACTATACAGGAAGGAAATCCATTTATTGACCCCAGAGCATGTGCCAAATGGGAGGGGAACTGCATGTTGCCCTCCCATTCCCTGGATAACTCTGGCAAGAAGTGCAATTCAGGCCCTCTAGCCCGAGTGCACACCAGGACCTAGGCCCAAACTAGCTCCGTGGCTTGTCCCCAAAATTTCCCACAGCCTGTAATTGCTCCAATTACAGCTCCAGGCGCAACACAGCTTACCCGAGGTTCCCTGCAGCCTGCTTCAGCTTCCAGCTGCCCTTCCAAGGTGGTCCTGGCGTGGCTCACACCTGCTCCAACAGCCGCTCTGGGCTCTGAAGTGGCTTCACCTCTGGACTCCTCACAGCCTGATTCCACTCACACGTCTGCCAAGATGGTCCCAGCGCAGCTTGCCCCTGGGACTTGTGGCTCACACCCACCACAACTAAACCTCCAGGCCCCATTGTGACTTTCCCTGGACTCCGCAGCCTGAGCCCCTCCAACTGGCCTGCCAAGGCACGTCAGAGCACCTGTCCTCAGGACGCCTGCAGCTCCGACACAGGCCACTCCAGAAGGTGCTGTTTTGCCTAATTCATAGAACCAGCCAAACGAGACAGAGAAATACGTCCCAAATGAAAGAACGGGACAAAATCCAGGAAAAGAATTAAATGAGATGGAGACAAGTAATCTACCAAATAGAGTTCAAAATACTGGTTTTATAAGGATGTTTAGTGAACCCAGGAGAATAGATTAACTCAGCGAGAATCACAAAGAGGTAAGACATATAAAGCAACTAGTTACATACAAAGGAGCCCCCATAAAACTATCAGCTACTTTTCAGAAATTTTGCAGGCCAAAAAGGAATGGTACAATATATTCAAAATAATGAAAGGGGGGGAAACCTGTAACCAACAATACTCTACCCATGTATCCTTTAGAATTGAAGGCTAGTTTCCCAGACAAGCAAAAGCTAAACCAACACCGGAGAGAAAAAGTTAAAGGGATTTTAGGTGGAAAAGAAAATTCCTTAAACTAAAAAAAATGTAAGGGTGACCTCAGCATTATGGCAGTGTGTGGAAACTCCTTTGTATCTCCGCTTACATCGGTAATCCAATGAAGCCTGAGATGTCCATGCATCTGAAGGCAGGGGTATTGGAATGCATAGGGGAGGCAGGATTGGAGCAAGAACAAGGGACAGTGCTTTAGATGCAGTTCGGTGGCCCCACATAACACAGTAGCAAGGGAGGTGTTGGGGTGTGCCCCCACACTATGGCTCTGCAAAAACAATATTGGTGGCCAAGAATCTGGCTCCCTTCCTCTCCCTCCACTTGCAGCAGAGCCAGGTAGCAGCAGTGATGGTGCCCATTAGGAACAGGAGGCAGCCCTGTGCGTGTGTGAACCCAGCTCCTGCCCACCCACTCCATGGTGGTTACGCCCAAGACTGAGGGGACCCAGACATATAGTGGGGACACCTATAACAACCCCTGAAGCACACACAGCACAAGAAAAAAAAACCTGAAAACTTAGCACTATGTCACCTTCTACTGATAAACAAAACAGAGCCTCTAATTACCAACCTATTGAATCTTTAAGATCAAAACAGTATCTAAAGAAGGAAAGAATCCACTGCCTCAAATGCACAGGCAGAGGAATGATCCCTTAAGTACCATGAACAACCAGGGTAGCATGTAACTTCCAAGTGTCCAAAACCAATCTGAAAGACATGGAAGACTGATATTCAAGATTCCTACCATGAAGAAACTCAACATACAAGAAACCTGGGAGGTAGTTCAGGTGAGGTCAGGAATAAAATTAGTGAACAAAAGGAGTACTTTACCAAAAAGAACCGAACAAATTCTGCAGCTGAAGAACTATCACTAAATGAGATGAAGAGCACATTAAGCTCCGGCTTATGGCTCAGTTGGTTAAGTAGAGCTTCTTCCCATACACATAACAAAGAAACAATTTCCAGAGGACGAGGCCCAGGAATCAGGATTTTAAAAAGATTCCCAGGTGAGTCTAATGTGCAGCCAAGGTTGAGAACCACTGCCATACATCAAACAGGTTGCGGACTGGATCCCTTGGGGCACATACAGGAGGCAGCTGAATGTTTCCCCTTTCCTCTCTAAAAGCATTGGAAATACAATAAACCAGATGGAAGACAGAATTTGTGAAACTGAAAAAAATAAACAGAAAATCTAGAATTGACAAGATCTTCACAAAACTAAGGAGAGAACTAGACAATCCAGTACAAGAAGCTAACAGGACATGAAATTATCTCTGCAAAAAGACCCCTAAGACGCATTAAAACTGTCAAAAGTTAGTAATAGCCGGGCCACTGGTGCTCAGTTGGTTGAGTGTCATCCCATGAACCAGGTCACGGTTCAATTCCGGGTGAGGGGATGTGCAGGAGGCAACGGATGGATGTTTCTATCTCTCCCTCTCTTTCTCTGAAATCAATAAAAACATTTTTTTAGTCCTAACCGGTTTGGCTCAGTGGATAGAAAGGTTCCAGGTTCGATTCCGGTCAAGGGCATGTACCTTGGTTGTGGGCACATCCCCCCTAGGGGGTGTGCAGGAGGCAGCCAATCGATATTTCTCATCATGTTTCTAACTCTCTATCCCTCTCTTCCTCTCTGTAAAAAAAAAAAAAAAAAATCAATAAAATATATATATTTTTTAAAAACACTTTTTAGCCTGGCTGGCGTGGCTCAGTGGTTGAGCGTCCACCTATGAACCAGGAGGTCAGGGTTCGATTCCTGGTCAGGGCACATGCCCGGGTTGCGGGCTCCATCCCCAGTGTGGGGCGTGCAGGAGGCAGCCAATCCGTGATTCTCTCTCATCGATGTTTCTCTCTCTCTCCCTCCCTCTCCCTTCCTCTCTGAAATCAATAAAAATATATTTAAAAATAAACACTTAAAAAAAAAGTTAATGATAAAGAATTCTCAAGGAGGGGAAGGGGCAGGGGAACAGACAGCAACCGCCAAAGGAAAACTTACCAGATTATCCTGTTTCTCAGTAACCCTACAGGCCAGGTGAGTGGAATGATATATTCAAAACACTGAAATGAGGTTGCAGTGGTGATATAGTAGTGAGCATAGCTGCCTTCCAAAACACTGAAACTACCAGCCAAGACTAATCCAACAAAACTATCCATAATAGATCAGTAAAGATATAATACATACATACAATGGAATCTTCTTACTCAGCCCTGAAAAATGAAACTTAGCTATTTGCAACATTAATGGACCTTTTCTAAAAAGTATTATGTTAAGTGAAAAAAGTCAGACAGAGGAAGACAAATACCATTTGATTTCACCTATATGTGGAATCTAAAAAACAAAAACAAAAAAATGAACCAACGAAACAAACAGCACAAGCTCATGGTCGGAGGGGAGGGAGGTCAGTGTTGGGCAGAAAAAGGGAAGGGAATTAAGGAGTACAAACTTCCAGCTATAAAATAAGTCACAGTGATTTAAGTTACAGAACAGAGAACAGAATCAATGTGACAGATGGTTACTAGACTTACTGTGGTCACTTCATAAGGCATAAAAATGTGCTGCACACCAATTTTAAAAAAGAATCATTAACTTAAAAAATATCCATTCTAGTAAAAATGATGCAGGTTCAGTTAAATTTAGAAAAAGATCAAGATCCCCTATCCCACCACACAGAAGTAAACAGTTTTCATATCACAAAATTCAGTAATATGTAATTTTACATATTCCTTTTTTCACTTAACAGTGTTTCTATCACTGCATATTCTCTGAAAGCAAGGTTTTTATAACTTGTATTATAAAATACTGACATTGAACATTAGGAAATACAGATAAGCACTAGGAAAAATTGTCTGATCCCACAACCCAAAGACAATACAGCTTATACCCACATCTTTCAGGGCTTTTCTACCAAAGGAATTAGTGCAGACTTCAAACATGACTTGCAATTGCTAATAGTGTCCCTTAGTTGGCTGTGTTATGGTCATCCCCTCATTATTCAACATTTAGATGTTTGCTTATCATTTGACAGCTGTGTATTCTCAATGGTTCCTTAGGATAAACTCGAATAGAATTCTGCTATCAATATTTTCAAGACTACTTTAAGCAATAAAACAACTAAAAAAAATATTTTCAAGACTCTTGGCACATGAACCATATTGTTTTCCGGAAATGTTCCAATTTATGCAGCCCACCAGCCTATGAGATATCGGGGTGCTAAATTCTTACCAATGCTAGGATTACACATTTTTTTTAAGTCTTAATTTTAAAAAGTGAAAAAATTTATGTTGCTTCACTGTTAGCAGCTTTTTGTTTTTTTTTGTTAATCCTCACACGAGGATATTTTTTTTAGGGAGAGTGGAAGAGAGAGGGAGGCAGAAACATCAATGTGAGAGAAGCACATCGATTGGTTGCCTCCTGCACAAGCCCTGACCAGGGCCTGAGCTGGGGAGGAGCCCACAACCAAGATATGTGCCCTTGACGGGAAGCAAACCCAGGACCCTTTGGTCCTCAGGTCAACACTATCCAGTGAACCAAACTGGCTAGGGCTGCTATCAGCTTTTAAACCAGGTAAGCAGAATGCCCAAAACCACACAGAATTGAGACTAGGACAGCTTGAGACACTACCTAGTAGTATTGGGCAAAAACAGATCAGTAGCAGAAGGAAAAGGAACATCACATCTGCGGTAGAGGTTCAAGAAAGGGGAGGCTAATGTGAGCTAATGTCCCTGAGAAGCCACTGGTCGTTATTCATGGTTTAGAACAGAAACAAACCACTAATGTTCTGGGTGAAAAGTGAAGCATCAAACCTGTCTGCGTTTGAGTTCAGCCAAACTCCTCCAGCCTTTGGATTTCAGTATTCTCTTTTCTTCTACCAAAGGAATTTTTTAAATTGCCTTTCTAAATCTTTTTCAGACTGGAAGACTGTATCTGAATCACCACCAGAGCAAGACTTTTCTGAAGAATCATTCCAGAACACAAGGGTAGAGATACCTCCTGGGGAATCAGATCATAGGAGCTGTGGACAGGGGAAGAGCTTTAATCTGCGACCAGTTCTTTCTCCACAACAGAGAGCTCCTAAAGTGAGACCCCATAAATGTGAAATACAAACGAAGAGCCTCAGGAGGAATTCAGACATAATTAAATCTCACAGAGCAAAACCATACACATGTAACGAATGTGGCAAAGCCTTGTTACTGTTCTTCCCTTTCACAGCATCAGAAGAGCCACACTGGGGAGAAGCCTTATGAGTGCAATGCATGTGGGAAGGCCTTCAGCCAGAGCTCATCTCTTACTCAGCACCAAAGGATTCACACTGGAGAGAAACCTTATAAATGCAGTGAGTGTGGAAGAGCCTTCAGCCAGAATGCAAACCTCACAAAACACCAACGCACTCACACTGGAGAAAAGCCCTACAAATGCACTGTGTGTGAGAAAGCCTTCAGTGACTGTTCAGCCCTTGCTCAGCATCAGAGAATTCACACTGGAGAGAAACCCTACGAATGCAGCAACTGTGGGAAGGCCTTCCGTCACAGTGCCAACCTCACAAACCACCAGAGGACTCACACAGGGGAGAAGCCCTACAAGTGCAGTGAGTGTGGGAAGGCCTTCAGTTACTGTGCAGCGTTTATACAGCATCAGAGGATCCATACAGGAGAGAAACCTTACAAATGCAACGCATGTGGGAAGGCCTTCAGCCAGAGAGCAAACCTCACAAACCACCAGAGGACTCACACTGGAGAGAAACCCTACAAGTGCAGCAAGTGTGGGAAGGCCTTCAGCCAAAGTACACATCTTATAATCCACCAAAAGACCCACACTGGGGAGAAGCCGTAAAGCATTTAACCAGAGTTCATCCCCTAGTCAGCATCAGAGAATTCACACGGGTGTGAAACCCTACCAATGTAGGGAGTGTGGGAAGGCCTTCAGGTGTAGTTCAGCTTTCATTAGACACCAGAGACTCCATGCTAGAGAGTAACTGGGAACATGACCAACGTGGATGGGGACCTGATGGTTTGAAAGCCTCTAGAAACACACTTTCGCACCTTTAATAAAGTGACTATTTCATGTGGAAGGTCTCAGGAGCTTTTTTTCTTTAACAACTATATAACCCAACTCAAATTACTAGCCACCTATATTCAGTGAGCCTAAGTGCTTTTTGGTGTACCAAGCACTCCAAGAAACCTTGGTTTATAAAGGTCTGATCAAATCAGTGGAAGACCTGGTTCCTACTTAAACACTAGGTATTTCAGCAATGGTTATCCCTCCTTGAATGACTTGTAAAAACCAAAAGAACCAAGAATTTTGGCCAGGAAAGAGCATTTCTCTATAATGGGGTCAATAAAGTATCTGATTTGGGGAAGTAAATTCAAGTAGGAAAGATTCTGGGGGCCAACCATTTAATGTTACAATTTCACTGAGGGTAGGTGATGAAGGATTCATGCCTTAATGCTAAACATATGAAAATCTACACACACACAGATGCACCACAACACTGCTACACCCTATGTCCACTTTATGAACTGACCTAGTGCTGTTTGAGCTGTTAAGTCTTGGAAGGACAGAAGCTGACGATGTCAGGAGGCTAAGTTACCAAAATCTCCCCATAAGGCACACCCTAACAGGGAGGGACGACCTGATGAAGCCATGCTCTCCCTGTGCAGAGGCAGGTGGGCTATCCCTGCTTTTCCCACTAGAAGGCAGTTCCCTTTGCTTTTCCACTTTGCACTGACCTGGGTCCTACTGTTGACATTTACACCAACTGATGTGATCTCATCTCAGCAGTTACAAACCACTGTGTGCTTTCCCTGGGTTTTGGTTAGGAATGCGCTTGACTTCAGGGACAGATTTCCCAGTACTGGCCGCCTGCTGCAAGGGAAGCTTGTGTCAACTATTCTCACCCCAAGCCTCTAGCTTTGATTCTTTGGATGACTTGGCACATGTCCTAGAATACTTATTTTTCCCTCACCTTTCCACTAAAGATAGTGTGTTCTCCAACCCTGATTGTACCTGGGGTGACTAAAAACCACCTACTAAAGGGCCTGTTGACAAAATTAATGGGAGAGCAAAGAAACAACTAATGGCAAAAAAATGAAGTTCTTGGGTTAATCATTCCCAAGTGGAGTTTCAAGCTACTCAATTGTGGCTTATCCCAGTGCCCAGGTGCCCATCCATTGCATGTCTAATAAAGGAAAAGCGAGTGATAAGCTCTAAGGATGATTTAGAAGAAAGAGAGGGATGATGAAGAAAAAGGTGAAAACATAGATTATAATCTGTTACTAGTTTAAAGCCAAGAGAATGTGAGGACTAGGCTGTAGCTAAACCTTAGAAGTATACTTGACCCTCACTTTCACATAATTAATGAAGGACATAGATCAGGTTTCTTTGCTATCCAATCATTTAACCCCAGCTGTGTACTGGAATGGATATCGAAGTCTTGAATTACAGACCCTGGGCCCCAACCCCCCAAATGATTTGGTCTAAGATGAAGAACATCACCCACGTAGTTATGCTGCACAAGTTTTCCTTCTGGCCAAGAACTATTTCTTACGAAGAGCTCTAGGAATGTCTACAAAAACCGCTGAGACTTCTTTTCTAGGTGTCTTTCATGAGAGCTGGTGCCATCGAGAGCAGAAATCTGTTACTGGTAAGATAACAGATGCCCAGAATGATGCTTCCACAGGTCCCCCACTTGGTCCCACTAACCACCTGACCACAAAGAACCTAGCTCCCCCAGGGAAAAGGCCACATCAAAAAGTCCACTGCTTGTCAAATGATCTTTAATTGAAACATTTTCCTTTGTAGTTCTTAACTCTGTAGGAAAGAAAAAAGAAATCCTATCAGTGATCGGAAAAAAGTCTTCTCAACCCCACTACTGACCAATTGTAGAACTCTCCAGCTTTCAGCCTGATTTTAAGCAAACAAAATACAGAAGTCACTTACAGCCGGACACTCCACTGCACCACTGTTGATATCGTCTATGATGTCATGAGGGTGGCGACCATCAACATTGCACCCCACAGACTGGGCAGTACCCAGGATCTCTTTAATGGTTCCTATAATTAAGAAAAGGTGGCATTAGATGGGAACACCAGCCCCTCACAATCCTCAGACACCACTGGGAAAATCCATTTGAGTTCCACAGCAGACAGTCATAAAATACCAGAAAGAAACACCCCGACTCCCCTACTTGAGAGCTCCCATTTAGTTATGCAAGGCCTGAATTGAATGCCAAGTCTCCATGGGACCCTTGATGCCCAGATTAAATCCATCTGGCCCCAAATCACCATGATCAAGCCACTTTTCAAACCCAGAAAAGACTACACCCCAAATTTTGGGTCTTACAGAATTAAGTGGGAAAAAGGTACCACTCAGTGAATATGCCCCATATCACTAGGTGGTTCCATGTTGTCCTCCTCTTACCAGAGAGTTCTCTAGCTAAAGATCGGTGACGCATCTGTCGGGCAATGCTGACAATCTCATCAAAAGTGATATTTCCACTGTGCTTAACTGCAGAAAAAGAAAACAAACCAAAAGCTTTGTCACAAGCCAAAGCCAGAGCAGACCACATAACGTCCTCCCTCAGCCACTTCCTGGTTGTTCCCATACTTTCGGCACAGAGTCACCCACATGAAGAATGACCCTGTTTCCTAAGCTGGGGTTTGCTTTCAGCTCACCACTGGAATGCACCAGCCAACAGAGAAGTGGTCAGGTGCAGTGGCGGGTGGCTAATGGCAAAATCAAACCTTTACCAATCTTAACATGTACGTGACTGTTTTAGAGATGAGAAAAAGCAAGCTTAAGTTACTGGTGTTAGTTAATCTATTCAGTGTCACCCAACTGAGAAGTGCTCTCTTAATTCATCATTCTGTTGTTTCGCCCTGAATGGCACTTCTTGATACCGCCTGGCTACCTAACAGCCTGCATCAAATCCCCATGCCATCCCTAGGTCACGTTAGAAAGAAAGCATGCAGCTAAGTATCAAGCATCATGCAGACACCACCGCTCACAAACTAGTCAGAGAAAGGCCACTCACTGTTTTTTTGCTTCTTTCTGTCTCTTGGCGGTTCTTTGAGGGCTTTGATGATCAGGGCAGAGGCTGAAGGCACTACTTCGATCTAAGAAGAGATTCTCATTATGATCAAGCCCTACCCCAACCTCCAATTAAGACAATATTGCCACGAAACTTGGTTTCTTGGAGACCATGGGGCAGACACTGGACTTGTACTATCTCAAGTAATTTTCAAAATCCAAAACACGTCCTAGCCAAGGAGAATTAAGTGATTTGCCCAATGTCACACAGTGAGTTACTATTTGAGCATGTCTTTGACCTTGCTCTCAGGAAAGCTTTCCCCACACATAAAATTGCTCTCACCACTAATGGTAGGTGGCCATGTCAGCAAAACCTTCCACCCAGGACTCCCAGAGGGTGGCTACCCCTGCCCACCCTCAAACCAAGTACCTGGGCCTGTCTGTTCTGAATGGTCAGTTTCACTGTAATCCTCAGACCCTTCCAATCACCGGTTGCTTTGGCGATGTCATCACCAACCTTTTTTGGAGACTGTAGAAATAAAGGTATGAAATCATATTGTGCCTTAAGTTTAAGTGTCCTGAAAACCTACCCAGTCTTCCTCACTTGCCAATACCCCAAATCTTCCTTATAGAGCACAGGAAACTCTGCAAACAACTGCGCCTACCCAATCAAGGCAAGGCTCTCAGCATAGCATAAACTGGAAAAATTAAGCTAGGGGTGGTTTGTTCAGGGTTGTAAACTGCAGGCCAAGGGCCATAATGGGGCAAAATTACCTACCTAACCTCTCATAAGGACCTACGTGATAACGTAGGGAGAAAATTTCCACACTAGTTACATTCAAATCATCTGGAGACCTTTTAAGTTATCAGGTTCCTGTGTCAGGCCAACCCAAGTCAATCTATGGGGATGGAGGTCTGGCATTTGCTACTTTAGAATTTCCTAGTGACCACTAGGAAACATGTCCCTAATGCCAGCAGAGATAAGGGCCAAGAAGACATTGGTTAATGTGTGCATTTAAGCATAACCAATGGACACAGACGATGGGGGGGCGGGGGGTGAAGGCCAGGGCTGGGGGGCGGGACAGGCTGGAAGAGGACAATGGGGGGAAACGGGTCATATGTAATACTTTCAACAATAAAGAATTAAAACAAGAAGACACTGGTTAAGCAAGACCAAGGTGGGACAACACTTGGGACAAGAGACCACTGTGCAAGTAACAAAGGTCTCATATTTTGGGAAATCCAACTTCAGTAAAATGGATTAGGAAAAAAATAAGACTGATCGTCAAGGAAAGCTGGTCACATTAACCAGTCGGTTTGGAGCAGAATAGGAAGCACAGCTATTATAACGCTCACCAGAATCTTCACCCAACATCCCATTTAAGCCTCCACACAGTGAAATGCCCATTTCCCTCACTAGAAAACATAGGCTAAGCCCTCGCTGGTTCAGCTCAGTAGACCGAGCGTCAGCCTGTGGTCTAAAGGGTCCTGGGTTCCATTCAGGTCAAGGGCACGTGCCTGGGTTGTGGGCTCGATCCCCAGTATGGGGCGTGCAGGAGGCAGCCGATCAATGATTCTCTCATCATTGATGTTTCTCTCTCCCTCTACCTTCCTCTCTGAAATCAATAAAAATAAAGAAAACATAGGCTAAAAGTCACTAAGCCACTGAACTTCAAAACCCTCCCGTGGCCCTCCCGGCCTCTCCCTCGGGTACTCATACAGCGGGTAAGAGGCACTGGGCTCTAAGCGCACAGACAGAACCTTCCTAACACACCTAGCGGCAATTCAGCGAGTCCGAGGTCTACGCGGGGATGGAAATCGGCCCCTCGGGCACAGCTGTGTCTGACAAGGCGGAGCCCAACGGCTCCCGAGTAAGAAACGCCCCCTCCCCCCGCGAGGATGACTTACCAGGCCCAGGGGGCCGATCTTGGGGGCCAGGGCAGACGTGGCGCCCACTTCCCCGCCGGTGCACCGCAGGTAGACTGGGAGGGAAAAACCGTAAGTGCTTCTGCAGAGCCCCGGCCACCGCCCTCTCGCGTCGCTCCGGGCTGGCCACGCCACTCTGCCTCTTCAAACAGCACCGAGAACCTCGGGGAGGAGCGAGGCGGGCCACCCCCTCCTCGGGCGTGGACGGCTCCAAGCGCCACGAGGACCAGCGGCCTTCGGCTCGGCCACGGCTAACGAGGCCCACACCGGGCCGGCGTGGAGGCAGCCGACCCAGTCCACGGGGGGAAGCGCCGGAGACAAACCTTACCCTAAGGCGCGCGGGCTGCAACGCCGCCGCAGGTGTTCCGGTCCTCCCTCCCCATTTTGCACGTGGGGAAGCCGAGGCCCAGAAAGAGTAAGAGGCTCGGCTAGGACTTCACGGCGCCCTGAACGCGGCACCGGAAAGGCCTCTAGTAGGCAACAGCTTAAAAACGCGACGTGGTAAAGGTAGTAATTGCGGAGGGGCCGCAGGCCCGACGGGCTGCTGGGAGAAGGGATGCTTTCCCGCAGCCCCGGCCGCACCTAAAACACGCACCGACTTTGATTTCGTTGGGGTCGAACTTCGGCGGCATGGCGGAGGCAGCTGGTGTCGGATGAACCCGGATTCGGGACGACCGAAGAAAGTTGCACCTGAGCCTCCTCCGAGCCGAAAGCCGAAAGACCGGAAGGCCTTTCAGCTGCGCCGGATATAGGCCGGAAAGCGCAGCTCTCGCGAGAACTTCCCTCTCCGCCTGTCGCGAGAACCGCCCTCTCCGCCCAGCCTCCCAGCGACGCCCCTGCCGCCATGTTCCTTGTGGGCAGGCGCCAGAAGCTGAGAAGTGGAGAACCTGGCACCGGGTAAGCTGTGACTGTGTGCTCGGAAGGGGGTTCAGGGCAGTTCGCCCAGGGAGGCAGACGAGAGAGAGCTGCTCCCAAGATCCCGATCCTCCTGTCCCCCATTCTCCCTTGTGATGAGGATCACCCCCTGGTCCCTGTCTCCCAATCCCGAGCTCCGCCCCTCCGGAGCGGTCCGCACACATTCCAGGACGCCAGGTCCACAGCGACCTCGGGCCCTCTTTTAACTCCCTCGCGATGTGTGCATTTTAGTTATCAAAACAATTCCGTTCGCGTCCACATCCGTTCGGACTCTTAATTCCAAGATGCTGCGGTTCTCGGAGTCTCAGACTTCGTCATCCTGGTCTGCATGACTTTCTGAGATGCTGAGTTTCGGTCCCCAGCTCCGGCGTTTGGGGGAGACCAGTCTCCCGATCCACCGGGGCCCCTGCCAGGTGGTCTGCGGCCCAGCGTCCATGACCAAGCCCCACGAGTGATCGGCCTGCCCTCAGGTTCGCCCGCGGAACGAACGTCGGGACCTGTCCACCCACGAAGCCAGGTCGGGCACTCCCCGCTGCAGCCGGGGAAGATGGGTGTGGTTCCCCGGTCTGGGCGGGACGTCGGGGGAGGGGATGGACGAGGGGTGGACGTCGGGCAGCAGGTTGGGAAGAGCGCATCTGGGAGGGAGGGTTATTGGGGAGGAGGTGGTGAAAGGTTTGTCATTGGGGAGCATAAAGGGTAAGAGCTGGTCGTCAGGGAAGGATGGGGGAGGGCTGTTTTTGGACTAGTCCTCATCCCTGCAGGAAGATGGGGTGACAAGAGGGGCCTGAGCCAGCTCTGCAGTCTTGGCCGGCTCCCCAGACAGCCCACACCCTGTGGGCGGAGACCAGTGATCTCTTCCCCTCCTTCCCCCCCGCCCCGCCCCCCGGGCTGCGTGTGTGTCTAGCTAGCTCCTTAAATTCTAGGGGGCCCTGAATAAGTGTGGTGCTGTGTGGCCAACATTTATTGAGCGCTCGTTATGTGGCAGGTACCGTGCTATGGGCTTTACATACATGAAATCACTGGACCCTCATAGAACCGGGTGTTGGTAACATTATTACACTTTACAAATGAGGAAACTGAGGCTCAGAGAGGCGAACCAAGGTGACATGGTTGGTGGGTGTTGGATCTGGGATTCCCACCCAGTTATAGCTCATCCCAAAGCCCATGCTGTGAGCCATAAGCTTCCTGGATGATGGCTTCCTGGCCCATCGACGGCCGCCCTCAAGCGCTGATGTTTGCAGATCCTGGGCAGGCAGTGAGCTCCTGGCTTCTGGGTTCAGGACAGTGGACTTGGTGTGTGCTGAGTTATTCCAGCACCAGAGAGTTGGGCAAATCTGCAGGATCGGGGCTCAAAAGAGCAGACTTCCAGACTGGTTTTGCTGCAATCCAGGCTGTATAACCAGGTCACTGAACTCAGTCACCATCAGTTTCATCACTATAAACAGGGCTGTGGTGAGAATCAAATGGAGTAACAACTGTGAGAGTGGCAAGGTGCCTGAGAATGGCTTTTGAATTTCTGTTTTAAAAATCTCTTTGGTGATGGTGTAGTTGAGCTCCCCAAGGTCGGGGCTGGCTGACGTCATGCCATGTTGGATGTGCTGGTGCCTCTCTAACAGTGTTTCGGAGGCTAGAAGGGACTCACCAGGCCAATCTGTCAGAGTCCTCGGGTGGCATCCTTAGAAAGGACCTGAGGAACCTTCTCTAGGCCACACCCTTGTGGAGAGATGGGAATCCAGAATGGGGCAAAAGTATGCCAAGGTCTCACAGTGACCAGTGGCAAATGTGGGCCCACACCCTGGCCACCTGGCTTGCCATGGTGCTCTTTCCACCGCGTACTGCTGCTTATTGTCTCGTCAACAGAGGGCATTGAGCGCCTGCCATGCCTGGCTCAGGACACGGAGTGATGGTCGAGATGGATGCAGCACCTGCCCTCAGGGAACTTACAGTCCAGCAGATCAGCTACATGCTCTGTGTGACCGTGTGACCTGTCCTGGGGATTGAGAGGCGGTGACAAATTCCCCAGGTCCTAGCCTTTCTCTGATGCCCTAGTGCCGTGAAGATTGCTCGGGGGAAAGGAAGGATGCCGCTCTTCTTCCGGAAGCGGAAACCCAGCGAGGAGGCTCAGAAACGCCTGGAGTACCAGATGTGTCTGGTGAGGGTTTCCTCTGAATTCCTCCCCATCTCCACCTGCCCCATGAAGCAGGGCTCTGCACTGCCCCCCAGACAAGCCGTGCTCCCTCCTCTCAGCCTCCCCCAGGCCCAGAGGAAACCTCTGACTTAGAGCAGAAGGATGAGGCTGCCCGTCAGGTGCTCGGGAGTGCCCTGTGCTTCCCTCCACAGACGGGTGACACCTGTCAGTACTTGTGCGTTTGCTCCGCCCTGCTGGCCCTGAAGCCCCTTGAAAGCAGGGAGCATTGGTCCACCTACAACATGGACCAGCTGAACCACATGCTGTCCAAGGCCCCTTGCAGATCCTTAATCCTGTCTTTGCCTGGTGTGTCCGCTCTGCAAGGATGTTTTGTTTGAAACATACAAATTATTTTTATCCTTAGGCAAAGGAAGCTGGGGCAGATGACATTCTCGACATCTCTAAATGTGAGCTCTCAGAGGTAAATTGGGCTGCTGCTCTGGTTGTGAATGTGATCTGTCTTTTTTTTTTCCTTGAATCACCTGTCCCTGACAGATATGGACTGGGGCTTTCTTTTTTTAAAAAACTTTTTCTTTTCTTTATTGATTAAGGTATTACATAGGTGTCCTTATCCCACCATTGCCCCCCCCCCCCACCCATGCCCTCACCCCCCTGGTGTCTGTGTCCATTGGTTAGGCTTATATGCATGCATACGAGTCCTTTGGTTGACCTCTCCCTGGACTGGGGCTTTCAGAAGTCCGGAAGCCCTAGTGCGGAGATGTGTCCTTAGATGTTGTTCCTGTCCAAAAGAATTGAGGTGATCTTTGGCCTGAGCATTGTCTTCAAGAGTCCAAGTCTAGTTAGAAAATGTACCACAGATTCCTCGGAGACCTGGGTTTCTCCAGCTTCTGCAAAGCACCAGAGAGCTTTCCTTGGCCCTGATAGCGTTGAGGATGGGGATGGGGATGGGGCCGGGGGGCCAGGGCCGGGCAGGGCAGTTTCCTGCCAGCTGATGGGGGGCTGATTGGGGTATCCAAGCCACATTCCTCACCAACCTTTCCCTGGGCTTACCGTTCACATCAGCATTTTGCATCGTGGGCCTCCTGCCCCTCTCTCCCTCACACTCAGAAAACAAATTAAAAACTCGAGGGAGGAGAGATACTAACTCATCTTTATTTCATCTTAGATTCCATTTGGGGCTTTTGCAACATGCAAAGTTCTACAGAAGAAGGTGAGGCAACCCGTTTTTAGAGACTTTATTGCATGTTTACTGCAATCTGGTGGGACTTTTAGGCGCTCTCTTCCTGGCATCCCTCTTCGATTCTTGCCCTTTCCGCCTGCAGCAGGTCTGTTCACAGTTGGGAGAGTCGGCTTTGGCATTGGACAGCCCCAGGTCACGTCCTGGCTTTGCCCCTCGGGACTTGGGCAACTTCCTCAAACTCTTCCCTCGCGGTTTCCTCACCTCTGAAGTGAACACATTCTTAGCTTTACTCTCACAGAGCTGTAGTGAGAACTGAGTGAGTGACTGGTAGAGACAGAGATATAAATGCACAGAGTATGGTGCCTGCCACGTGGAAAACCCTGAGCAACCGCATTGTTATTAATAATGAAAGCTACACTTGCTTCATTCTGGTCACTGGGGAGATTAAAAGTGTAATGAATGATTGTTCAGAAAGGCTTTGCAGCTCTGAATGCAGCTGGATAGAGTAATCTAAGGAAATTATCTAGCTGAAGGTAGGTGAGAAGTGTCCCATACCAACAGAGTAGGGAGCTGCTGGACACTGGAAGTATCCACGCGGGAGTCCCTGCCGAACAAAAGTGACAGCCCCGGGCCGAGTGTCCATTAGCTTGTAGTCATCCTGGCAGCCCACGGAGATGAGGACAAGCGCTCGAGGGACTCCCTTCTCAGAATGGAGGGTAGATTTAGTCTTCCAAGGTCCCTTTTACCCTTGAAATTCCAGGTCTTGAGGTCATCTGATTCCACTTTGGAGATCCCATCCCCGCCCAGCCCACCTGCCCTCAGCCCTCCCCACTGATGCGCTTCAATCTAAGGAGCCGTGCCGAAATCTTTCCCACAGGTGTTGATTGTCCACACGAATCACCTCACTTCCTTGCTTCCGAAATCCTGCAGCGTCCTAAGTCTTATAACCATCAAGGTACTGGGGCCCTCCTCCCAGGCATCAGGATAGAACCACTGTCCATGTTTTATTGCATGTTTAGTGGCCTGGAGTTCCAGGTGGCAGCCAGGCGTCCCTTGTTCGAGTTTATGCCAGGCAGGCCCAGTGTAGTATTCCATCTGGGGTTTGATCAGCATGGTTTACTGGGCACCTTCTACGTGTGGGGTGTGGGGAGGGGTTACCAAGAGAACCAGCCACAGGCCCTGTCCTCGGGGAACTTGCCTGCTGGGTGGAAAGACAAACCACAGACCCATAGCAAGCGAACTAGCAGAGAGCAGGGAGACTGCTGGTTCCAGGCCATTGGAACAGGATGATGCCAGGCATCATGTGGTCAGTGTGTGAAAGCCTGGTGACCCGGGCGATCCCTCCTGACTGTCAGCACAGGAGTGGGGTGTGATACTCACACAGTATGTGAGGTGTGGCCACAGGACTGAGCCCAGGACCACAAGCTGTGACCTGGGTGTACACACCAGGAGGCGGGCAGCACAGGCACCCAGGTGTTTTTATGGGTAACTCTGATGTGTCTGGGGTAGCTTTTGCTTCTCTTCATTGTCCAACGTGGTTATAGTCAGAAAGGCATAACATTAAATTTTTATGTTTATGTGTATTTATATATCATGTATTTCATATACATGTATAGTATATATGCATATGGATGCATATATATGTCTTTTATGCTCATTTTCATTGTGAAAAAATTAACAAATGCAGGTAGGCAGAAAATGAGGAAAAACATATATTATTTCATACTCCAGAGAACCACCATCAACATTTTATTGCATGTTTAGTAGTCATTTTCTTTGCAAATTTATATTTATACTATGAAGATTTTTTCTCTTAAACATAGAAATGTCCGCATACTTTTTTCACTCAATAGTAAAAGTAAATATTTGATGAATGACAGGTTGAAGTGGGACGATACTGTGGGAGAGGAAATGAGGTGGGATGTTGCTCGGTTGGAGAGGAAAGGCTGGTGCTGCTCCAGCGGCAGAGGTCCAGGCGCCGCCACTCGCCTCTTGGCCCTGAGATGGGAGGGGTGGTCTCCGTTGGTCGCTGTTGGGTGCTGAGCTTGTCTTCCTTCTGCAGGTTCTGGATCTTCATGATAATCAGCTGACAGCCCTTCCTGAGGATATAGGGCAGCTGACGGCCCTTCAAGTAAGGCCACAGAAGCAGAAAACCCACCTTGATGTCGAAGTGATAAACTGCAGCTCCACGGGCGGCACTCGGGCCAGCGCCCCTGCCCCTTTGCTGTTAAGACCCCAGGAGGCCCTCGCTGTTGCAGTCTGGGCTGTGGGTGTCCCCCGCCATGTTTGGGGGCTTGTTCTTTTGGGGATTTCATCATGAGCTTCCACAACTTTGCAGAAAAAGAGGGCCCAGCGGGTGCACCTTTTAAAATGCTGAGCTCAGCACTGACTCGGCTCCCTTCCAGCCCTTGTCACCAGCCCTCCACTTGTTGAGTGCTCACTGCGCCCAGCACAGTGAGCATTTCCCTGTGTTGTCTATCGGTCAGCCTCCCAGTGAGGCAGGTGTTGACTGATCGCATTGTACAGAGGAAGAAGCGGCTTTCCTTCACACTTGGATTGAAATACCTTCTCTGCACTAAGCCCAGTCAGACCCTATGTCTGCAGCCTCCTCCCTGCTTCCTCCCCTTCGCTCCCTGCAGGCAGCTCCTGGCACCCTCTGGCCTCCTGCGCCCACCTCTCCACAGGGCTCTTCCTTCTGCCCGAGCCGCTCATGCTCTCAGCCCCAGTGTCCCCGAGGGTCCTCCCCGACCTCCCGTCTAAGTAGATCTACCGAATGGCCTCTCTTCCAACCCCAGATTATTTCCCCTAGAGCGCCAGTTGCAGTATAATTACTGATTATGTGTCTATTGGCTTAACCGTCTCCCCTACTGAAACGTAATCCTGTGGGGGCCACGCCCTCACCTAGCCACTTGAATGAGCAACCCTATGATGTGGGTGATGCCACTGCATTTTACAGACGAGAGACCTGTCCAGAGAGATGACTATAACTTGCCCCAAGTCACACAGAACACATGGCAGAACAGAAGTAATCAGAGCCAGAGTGAATACCTTGGTGTAGGGTCTTTGGGGACATTTGTAGTGTGCTTGTTTTATAGGATTGCTGCATTCACTCTTTTGTAACTTTTGGATACTTGACAATAACTCATAACCATCCTTTGGTTCATCAAATATTCATCTGCTACATTATTTTCAATAGCTGCTTAGCTTCCCTGGTATCTATGTTTAATGGCTACTTAGTGTGTCTTCCTGTTGGCCTGGCTACCTCAGTAATGCATCCTGGAGGAAGCACGGCCCTCGGAACCCAACCAACCAGGTTCCGACCTGGCCGGCAGCTGCGGCCTTGGAGCTGGGCAGACCCCACTGCCTTATGCAGCTCAGCTTCCTTTCCTGACCCTGAGGTAACTGGAGCCTTATCACGAGCTGCCTCACCCGGCTCCCTGGGCCTCTCAGTCCTCTCCACCCTCCCTTCCTGATGCGGGGACTGTGGCTGTGCATTTTGTGGTCTGTGGAAATGATGGCACCTCAGCCAGAACTGTGTTCAGGGTCTGGCTTTGCTCTCTTGGGCTCATGGATTCACTGGTCCGAGCCTCAGTTTTCTCATCTCTCAATTGGGATCATAATCACAAGGCTGTTGGGAGAAGGTAAAGGTGTGTGTGTGTGGTGCCCAGATGATTCCTGGCCGGAAGCAGGGGTATCACTTGTCTGTATGTGAGATCTCATCATTTTTTCACAATTATTTTTAAATTTTTATTTATTGATTTTTAGAGAGAGAAACATCCATTTGTTGGTCCTCTTATCCATGCATTCACTGGTTGATTCTTGTATGTGCCCTCACCGGTGATCGAACCCACAGTCTTGGTGCAATCGGGGTGACGCTCCAACCAAGTGAACTACCCAGCCAGGGTGGGTCTCATCATTTTTTCCTTTCTTAGGTATTGAACCTGGAAAGGAATCAACTGACGTATCTCCCACGTTCCATTGGGAACCTGACCCAGCTCCAGACCCTCAATGTGAAAGGTAGGAGCCAAGAGGCCCTGTCGGTGTGACCCTCAGTCAGCTCTGTCCCAGCCAGCATCCTCCTGGAGCCACTGAGCATGAGGGCAGCCCGTCCGAGGTGTCACTGGACACTGGACAGGCCTCCTGCTGGGTCGGTCTGTCTCCGTGGTAACCGTAGATGGGACCTTAGGGGAGGAGGACAGACAGCATTGACAGACAGGCCTCTGAGACACTATCACTTGTATTGATAACAATCAATATGATGGTGAGAGCAGTGGGCTGGCGGTGAGAGCGAGCCAGGAGCTCTGGGAACGGTGCTGAGTCGCGCTTCACACTCAGCGAGCAGCGCTCCCACGTTCGGAGGTCAGGGAGCCTCGGGCCAGTCCGCGAGGTCTGGACAGGGAGGAGGTGTTATTCCCAACTCACAGATGAAGCAAGTGAGGCTCAGAGAGCAGGGGCTTGCTCAGGACCACCCAGTGGGATCCTGACGGAACCAAGATTCGGATGCGTCAGTAGAGTGCCTGCCCAGCTCTTTCCTTCCTCCTGGCTGCACAGAACCCTCAGTCTACC
The DNA here is from genome assembly GCF_000147115.1 of Myotis lucifugus. Classification (NCBI taxonomy): domain Eukaryota; kingdom Metazoa; phylum Chordata; class Mammalia; order Chiroptera; family Vespertilionidae; genus Myotis; species Myotis lucifugus. Next base: position 457,778 of record NW_005871445.1, on the reverse strand, counting down.
TGAATGTGGCATGAATAACGATAAAAATAATGGTGCCCCATTCACTGATCCCTTACTGTGTGATAGGCACTGTGCTGAGGACCTCACATGCATAATCTCATGGGACCCCTCAATATTCCTGTGAGGCCAAATGGTATTATAATCCCATTTTACAGATGAGAAGACGGTGCCCCAGGAAGGTAGAGCTGGTTTTCCAAAGTCACCCAGCTAGTAAGTTGTGCAGTGGGAACAGAGTCTCAGTCAGGGTCAGAGTGAGGTAACCCCTCCCCCCCGAGTCGTGGTGGGTGTCAGCCAGGAAGCTGGGGATGGGGTTTTGGGGTGTTGAGCTGTGCCATTGGGGTCTCTCCAGACAACAAGCTGAAGGAGCTTCCAGACACCTTGGGGGAACTTCGAAGCCTACGCACTCTTGACATCCGTGACAATGAGATGCAGAGGCTGCCGCAGATGCTGGCGCACGTGCGGACCCTGGAGGTCAGTGGAGCCACTCCTCCCAGCCATTCCTCGCTGGCCTGCCTCCCTCCTGCCTCCCACGGTGTTGAGTACCTGGCCTGGTCACAGGGTGCTGGGGTCACGGAGATCTCAACGCGTGGTCCTTGGGAGCTCGCAGTGACCAGTGTGTGAGCAGTTGTAATTACGTGGCTTTGCTGTCATGATGGTGGCATAGGAACATATTTCTGCAGTTAGGAGATAACATCAAATCCTAGTGGGGTTAACACTATGAAAGAGGTGGTATTCGAGCCAGACCGTGAAAGAGAAAGAGGCTCTAAGGATGTAGACAAGGGCAGGAGCATCCCAGGTACTTACTAAGGCTCAGCACTTGGCCTGGATTCGCTCTCTGAATCCTCACAGGAACCCTGTTGTGTCCCTTTGCAGATGAAGAGACTGAGGCCTGGGCCATTTAAGGAGCTTGCCCAAGGGCCACACAACTAGTGATAAATAGCCTGGTCTCCGCCCCTGGTGCCGGCACTTCTCCATTCACAACCTGACAGGCACCCCAGACCCCTCTGACCGTCCGTCAGTGAACTGACTCGCAAGCCAGACTGCTGACCAGTGGCATCTGGGTCAGGAGCAAGGAGACAGCAAAGGGAGGTGCCTGACCCCAGGGTCTGGTCCCCGCTGCCATGGTGGACAGCCTAAGGAAGGACAGGAAGGCAGGCCGCTCGCCCTGCACACGCTGGAGAAATGGCCAGCACGTGGGCATGTATTCCCTGTGCTTCCAGCGATGATGGAAACGTTCAGTCCAAACTGGTAGCCACTAGCCACGTGTGGCCAGTATGACCAAGGAACCACATGCTTCGTTTTATTGAATTTGATTCATCTACAGTATATTTAAATGGCTACCTGTGCTCAGTTGCTACCTTATCAGCACAGCTCAGAGCAGTGTTCCTAATTCTAAAGCCATTCTAAGCCAGTAAGAGCTCTATGACTTGTTTTATAGCGATTCTTTACACAAAAATCTTTTGGGCTTCTTGGTGGCACCTTGGACAAACCTGTTTTCAGGATGAGACAACAACAGCAACCATTCTGAGTTGAGGCCAAAGTCTTTTTCACGTGTTACCTCCTATTACCCATCTGGCAGCCTGCCAGGGGGGTGATATTGTGCCTATTAAGTCTGAGGGACCTGCGGCTCCAGGGAGGTCAAGTGGCCTGTTCCAGGACGCACAGCTGGCCCCCGGCGAGCTGGAGTCTAAAACCAGGCTGTGTGACTCCGTGCTGTGCAATCGCTGCTCCTCCTGCCGATAATGGAAATGTCCCATAGTCTGTGCTGTCCAACACAGTAGCTGCTGGCCACCTGTGGCTGTAGAGCACTGAAAATGTGGCTTGAGGAACTGAGCTTGAAATTCTCTTTAATTTTAATCAGTTAGCCCTGGCTGAGTAGTTCAGTTGGTTAGAGCATTGTCTTAATATGCCAAGGTTGTAGGTTTGATCCCCAGTTGGGGCACAATTTAAAAAAATTTTTTTTCTAAAATATATATTTTTAGTTGATTTCTGAGAGGCAGGGAGAGGGAGAGATAGAAACATCAATGATGAGAGAGAATCATTGATTGGCTGCCTCCTGCACGCCCCCTAGTGGGGATCAAGCCTGCCACCTGAGCATGTGCCCTTTCTATTATAAATATACTAATCTGAGACTATAGGAGTATTTATTTATTTTTTTACAAAAATGGAATCTATTCTCTATGCTGTCCTATAACTTTCCTTTTTTTTGCTCATTCATGTATTTATCCAAAAACATGAATTGAGTGCTTACTGCATGCCAGTCACTGTTCTAGGAGCTGGGACCACAGATGGAGCGAGGCAGGCAAGCTTTCCCTGCCAGGCAGAGCAGAGAGTGAGCACGTATTCATAACTGCACCCAGTGGCTTTCCATTGTGTGGAGCAGTGACGTGAACGACATATAAAGAGGGTTCCCTTGTGTCTGCAGACTCTAAGCCTGGACGCCTCGTCCATGGTCTTCCCGCCGCCGGAGGTGTGTGGCGCAGGCACCGAGGCCATCCAGCAGTTCCTCTGCAAAGGTAAGGCCGGCAGCCTCCTCCTCCACTCGGTGAGCACCCGTGGCCCCGGCAGCTGCCCTGGGCCAGCACAGGTTAGGGGGGCGGCAGAGACCAAGGAGGCCACCGTCTGGCAGGAGAGACGGGCCAAACATCACACAAGAAAGTATAATCACATATTGTGGTCATGAGAGTACCATGGGCGGGTGTCAGGTTTAGGGGCCTCGGTGAAACCTGAGGGATGATTAGGACTTAGACCAGAGAGAAGGGTGTTCCTGGCAGACAGAGGTGCGTGTTGAAAGGGGGAGGGAAGGCTGGGATTGAGCCCACTACCCGGGCATACGCCCTGACCGGAAATGGAACCATGACCTCCTGGTTCTTGGTCGACACTCAACCACTGAGCCACTCCGGCCAGGCTCTGCCTCATTTTAAATTGCTGTAGAGCATTTCACATGGTGGAGCCCTTGTTGTGAACTCGGAAGTTATTTCCAGGATTCTGCTCCCAGAAACACTAACCCACACCTCTCTGGCACTGGATGAGGCTCCTCTAGGGCAGGCACCAGTGGGGTTGGCACAGGGTGGGGACCGGAACTCCACATTGCCCTCTGCACAGGTTACCCGAGGTTACATTCCTGTGAGGAGTATCTGCACCACCCAGTTTTAGTGTTTCTTGTGAACTGCCTATTTATATCCTTGGGGGGAGGGTAACTTTGACTACACTAAAATCTAAAACGTCTTTATCTCAAAAGGATAGGGTACCATCATCAAAGCTAAAAAGAAAAGTTGCCACCCAGAAGAAAATAGTGGCAGCATATAGACCCAAGGTTATTAGCTATAGTATATAGCTAATAAACACCTACAAATAAGCAAAAATGGAGCAAACAACCAAATAAAAACAGATAAATTATGCAGTAGAAAACTGCAGGGCCAAAGTAGGCAAGCGTCTTGCCCAAGGGCTCATACACAGGAAATCATGGGCACAGCTGGGTCTTGAACTCAGCCTTCAATTCTTAATCTCAGGCTTCCTCTTCATCTTATTTCTACTTGATGTAAAGAGGCAGGGGGTGGCCCTGTTTATGCACCAGCTGAAGGTTACTGAGCACTGGCCACATTCTGGGCCAGGCGTGAGGACTGGTGGGCACCATGAGGGCCCAGTCAAGGGCAGGGGAGCAGTGGCCTGAGGTGGGGATGGGACGGGATGCCGAGGAGGAAGGAGGGAGGCAAGGGCGGCGGGCACTGGCCGCTCAAGGTACCTGGGCTGCCTCCTCCCTCCGGGTCAGCTGTGTCATCTCTTGCAGAGTCAGGGCTGGACTACTACCCCCCTTCTCAGTACCTGCTGCCAGTCCTGGAGCAAGATGGAGCCCAGAACTCCCAGGACAGCCCTGACGGGCCCGCGGACAGATTCTCCAGGGAGGAGGTAGAGTGGCAGGTAAGGTACGCCTGCCCGCTGGCACCTGGAGAGAGGGCCCTGGGTATTGGGGGGATGCTCAGAGCTGCGGCCCATAGACTCCTCCATCAAACTAAAATTTGCCTCCATCAGACCGGCGTGCTTGGTTAGATTGCTTTCACGAGGCCAAGCACGGCCCCTGTCCTCACCAGCTCACCAGCTCAGCCGCACCGTGCACCCCCTGCCGGTCCCTCTGTCTGGAACTCTCCCCACTCACCTTCCCCTGCTCCCTCAGTCTGATCCTTCAGTTCTCTGTTTACACATCACCGCCTGGGAGAAGCCTCCCCACACACCAGCCCAGGTCAGCCTCCTGTCCGTGTTCTCAGAGGGCCCACCCATCCGTTCCTTGGGAGCACTTCCCGCAGCTCTAAGCTAAATGAGGGACTGCATGGGAGAGAATTTGTTTCATGTCTGTCTGCCCTGCTGGTGGAGCTTCGTGAGAGTGGCGACCATGTCTGTCGTGCTGATTGTCTCGCTCAGCAAATCCTTCTTGCCTCAGTGCCACTCACCGTACAGGACACCTGCATGCTCTCAGTTGTGTGAAGGAGTCAGACGGGCACACGTGTCAGCACCAGCAGCAGGCGGCTCTCCCAGGTCCCTGTCACAGGCACACATACAAATACAGGCACCCCTTGGAGAGACTGGGTTCGGTTCCAGACCTCCGAAATACAGCGAATATCGCAGCCGAGATTGCTGCACCGAAATTCACTGAAGGAACCCTCTGCTGATGGACATTTGAGTTGTCTCCAGGCCTTTCACTCTTTGGACACCCCTGCAGGAGTGCACGCGGCACCTTGTGTGCCGGGGGGAGTGCGGTGGGCGAGAGCGGGGTGCTGCCGCTGTGTGTGCAGACATCTGGGCTCAGGTTCCCACTCTTGGTCTTCTTTTCTGAGCACCAGGCCTTCTCAGAGCTGCATCCCCACAACTTCTTGAAGACATTCCTACGATGTGCTACGCCCCTGGTTCTCAACCCTGGTGTCCACTAGCACCACCCACCCCTCATCCCCACCCACCCCACCCTTCTGATGCGTACTCTGGGGTGGGCCTGGGAATCTGAATGGGGCCAGGCTGCCCACCTGCTCTGACCACTGTATTTTTTCCCCCCAGAATAGGTTCTCAGACTATGAGAAGAGGAGGGTAAGAAAGTCACTTTCCTTCTCATTAAAGATCTCAATAATTATAAAAGACTTGAAGAAACAAGTCCTACCTGCCTCTAAATTAGAGGGTAAAGCATTGCTTTCCTCAGAGCCTTGGTAGGTGGTAGAGTATCCCCACTTGACAGATGAGAAGACTGAGGCTCAGAGAGTTGGAGCTCAAGCTCCAAACCACTGGCCCCTGCCAGCGAACAGCCTGTTCTAGTCAAGGGGGGTCCTCAGGGGTTATTCGGAGTTTCGGGGTGGGTTCACCCCGCTCCCATGTCCTAATGCCCACAGAGCCTGGGCCAACAGTCACCAGCATCTCATTCTTGCAGGAACAGAAGATGCTGGAGAAACTGGAGTTTGAGCGGCGCCTGGAACTCGGGCAGCGCGAGCACGCCCAGCTCCTTCAGCAGAGCCACAGTCAGAAGGACGAGATCCTCCAGTCCGTCAGGGAGGTTCGTGAACGGCAAGTGGGATGGGTTCTGTCTTCGCCCCCTTCCATACTCCAGGGCCTGGGGGGCTTTACACCGCCTGGTCCAGCCTCCTTGTGTGCAAGGCCTAGCGAGGGGAGGACCCTGGTCCAAGGTCGCACGAAAGGGCTGGCAGGATGTGGCCATTCCCCTAACCCCGCTCTGGGGCCCCTCACTGCACTAAGGCATCTGAAGGGGTCCCGGCGGCTCAGGACCTCTGCCTGCCCGGCCGCAGGAGCAGTCCCGGCTGGACCAGGGCCTCAGCGAGCACCGGCGCTACCTCGATGCAGAGCGTCAGCGGCTGCAGGAGCAGCTGAAGCAGACGGAGCAGAACATCTCCAACCGGATCCAGAAGCTTCTGCAGAACAATCAGAGGTCGGGCTCCCATCCTCCCAGACCCCCAGACCTCCCACATGATGCCCTTGGAGGAGACAAAGATGGGGTCCACTTCTCCTTCCAGGCTCTACCCCTCCCCAGGCTTCCATCATTGGCATCCGGTCTTGGTGCTGCATTTTGCACCAACTTAGAGGCTGGTCTGACCTGCGTCCCCCAGTTTCCCATCCGTAAATGAGGCTTTAACAAGATAGTGGAGATCACATCTCCAATATTTTGGGCTCCAAGTAACCTCTAGTGCTGAGGTCAACATTCACCCCCTTGGGGGAGCTGCTGTAACCCATCCGGCCCAAGTAGGAGCCGCTGAGCGCAGGTCTTGACTGGACTTGGAGGAAGCGGGGCGGACAGAGACCTCAGGGAGCCTGAGCAGGTCTGGTGAGGGTCCCTGTGGAAAGAGTCCAGAAACAGGTTTCGCCACATCTCCTGTCGCTTCCAGGCTTCCTTTTGCTTTTCACGGGCTCCTCTGCCGTCCTGGGTCAGCCGCCCTGGGCTGCTCCACGTGCTCTCCCCACCGGGGTGTCCGGGAAAGCCACCATCCGCCCAGTGCTTCTTAAGTGACACACTTTATGCACATGTTCTCACTCACTCTTTCCAAATACTCCACGAAGTGTTTTGTTTTGTTTTTTAATATTGTTCCCGTGACACAGATGGGGAGCTGGGGCTTGGAGTGGTTATCTGGCCCGAGACCTCAGCCCTCCCTCGGTGGTGGGGCTGAGAGCCCCCCTGCCCCCAGTCTCTAAGCCCCCTCAGCACCCCCGGTGAGGTGAGGGGGTGGTTATGTGGAAACAGGCCCGCTGGCGACGGCTTCAGGGACCTTTCGTGGGTTTCTCTACAGGCAGAAGAAAAGTTCCGAGATTTTGAAGTCACTGGAAAATGAAAGGTACGTGTTCCGCTCTGACCTTTCTCGGCAGGGCCTTCCTTCTGGGGTGGGGGGCGGGGAAGGGGGGGGTGGCTTTAGCTTTGGAGTGAGAATGTCTTATGATTCTCAAGGATTATGCCAGGAAGTTTTCCTAAAGCTATAAGGAGATTCAGCTCATTAGGGAACATCATGAAAAAGAATCACTATCTGCAAGTTTGTTAAAACACATTCCTGACAAAAATTTAGATGTGAGTAAGAATGTATATATTATGTCCAACTATATTCCTAGTATTAAAAAATTACCAAAATCTACATTTCTGAGGGGAAAAAAGAATTTGGTTACATGAATTATGTACAAAAGACGAATCTGTAGCTATTCAGAAATATCATGTAGAAGAATATTCCTTATTAAAAGAAATACAGTATATTGCTAAGTGGAAAAGTAGGGTCTACAGTCTATAATTTTTAAAATAATTTTTAATTTTTCAATTACAGTTGACACATTTTTTGAAATAGATTTTTATTAATTTCAGAGAGGAAGGGAGAGAGAGAGAGAGATAGAAACATCAATGATGAGAGAGAATCATTGATTGGCTGCCTCCTGCACACCCCCTACTGGGGATCAAGCCTGCAACCCAGGTATGTGCCCTGACCAGGAATCGAACCATGACTTCCTAGTTCATAGATCAACACTCAACTATTGAGCCACCCCGGCGTGGCTGACATACATTTTTATATTAGTTTCAGGTGTACACCCCAATGATTAGACACTATGTAACTTACTAAGTGATCATCTGGATAAATCTCACACCCATCTGACACCATCGCAGTTATTACAATGTTATTGACTGTATCGCCTGTGCTATATTTTCATCCCCATGACTGTTCTGTAACAACCAATTTGCACTTCTTACCCCTTCCCCTTTCCACCCATCCTTCCAACCTCGCACCTATCTGGCAGTCGTCAAAATGCTCGTTGTATCTAGAGTCCATTTCTGTTCTGCTTGTTTATTTTGTTTTTTAGATTCAATTGTTGATCTGTATTTATTGCCATTTTATTGTTCATATTTTTTATCCTTTTTTTCTATCATTTCTTGAAGGCACTCTGTGTGTTTCTGTGCTCAGAAAGCGAAAAACCCACCCCCAGTGGTTTACACTGAACATTTTTAGGAGGTGGGAATTAGAGGCGGTGATGTTTTCTTTTTCTTTGTGTTTCCAGTATGTTCCAAACTTACTGCATTGAGGTACACCCCTATAGTAATGAGGAAAGGTGACAGCTGGGAGGGGCCACCTCCTCCCCTTCTCCAGGTAGTAATGGGATCCCTCCTGGTCCTCTGAGATCCCAAATAGGAGCGTGGACTTTGCTGCTGTCCTTGCGCCCACCCTGGGGAAGACCTCCCGTAGGGAGCTCCCACCAGGTGGCACGGCAGCCCCGTCACCCCACCCACTGAAGCTGTGGCACTTGCGGGAGCCAGGGGTGGTCAAGGCCAAGCTGAGCTGTGGGGGTGGCATCATTTACTTGGCACACACTCTCACCACGGGGCCCGGGGTTCAGCAGTGCACAGTGCAGCTTCCCTGAGCAGCCCGCAGTCCTGGGCAGGGCAGAGGGCTCAGAGGATACACGCTTCTTCAGTGAAGTAGGACTTGCAGAAACATACGGATTATCCCTCTAGGCCACTCTGACCTGTTTAGTGTGTGTGTGTGGGGGGGGGGGGCGGGGGGGATGCACACACTTGCAGCATGCACGTACATGCATGTAATTACCTCATATTTTCATTTACTTTTTATTTTATTTTTTTATTACAGCTTGCATTCGACACTTTAATTTTCATCTATTGTCTCATGGATGTATTTCCATGCCAACAACCTTATTGTAGTAACTATAGGGTATTCCACTATATGGTTATAACATAATTTATTTAATTAGCCCTCTGTTCATGAGAATTTGTTTCCAATTTTTCATAATTACAAATACTGTTACAGTGAATATCTCCTAAGTATACCTATATGCATTTATGTGAATATTTTTGAAGGAAATATTCAAAGGACATTGGATCGGTATTGCCAAATTGCCTTCCAGAAAACATTTTGCCAGTTTATACTCTTCTCGCCCGTCTATGAAAGTGCCCATTTCGCCACCTTCATTGCCATCACCTATGGTTATCAGTTTTCCTAATCCCAACCAGTCTGCTAGTTGAAAAGATTTTACTTTCTGTAGTTCCCAGTGATGTGAAGCATCTTCCCATGTGTGTATTGGTCACTTGTATTCAAGCATCAGTGAAAGGCTGTTTGTGTCCTTTGCCTATTTTTCTAAGGGATTGTTCACCTGGGAATGTTCACCTTTCTGTATAACAAATGCTAACTACGAAGCTGAAGGTAAACAGGGTCCCAGGGGAGAGGGGCGTGATGCAGTTGGCGCATCAAGGAGGACTTCCTGAAAGAGGTGCTGTTCTTCTGATGGGATTTCCTCTTGGAAATGTGATGTCTGCTGATAAATGGATGGATTGTTTTTCTAGAATAAGAATGGAACAGCTGATGTCCATAACCCAGGAGGAGACAGAGAACCTGCGAAGACGTGAGATTGCCTGTGAGTCTCAGGGTGGGGAGTGGGAGGGGTCCTGGGAACAGAGCCTGGCTGTCTGGGGGGACAGGGGTAGACAGCCCTGTCTATTGGTCACCTGGGCAGGGTACTGAGTGCTGACCCCTTGGGAGGGGAAGTATTCATGAGAAGGAAGAAGTGGTATATTTAGTGTGATGGCATTTTAATTTTTTATTGTGGTAAAATATATACAACGTAAAATTTACCATTTTAACCACGTTTAATTGTATAGTTCTGTAGTATTAAGTACATTCGTGTGCTGCCATTACCATCTCCATCTCCAGAAACTTCATCTTGCAAAACTGAAGCACTGTGCCCATTCAGTAACAACTCATCATTTCCCCTCTCCTAGCCCCCGGCACTCACCATCCTGCTTTTTTCTCTCTGAGTCTGATTACTCTAGGTCAGTGGTCGGCAAACTGCTGCTCACAAGCCACATGTGGCTCTTTGGCCCCTTGAGTGTGGCTCTTCCACAAAATACCGACTTCTGCGCATGGGCCATGAAGTTTCAATCGCACTGTACGTGTGCGCCCACACGTGGTATTTTGTGGAAGAGCCACACTCAAGGGGCCAAAGAGCTGCATGTGGCTTGCGAGCCGCAGTTTGCCGACCACTGCTCTAGGTGCCTCATATACGTGGGATCATGGTATTTTTCTTTCTGTTGACTGGCTTCTTTCACTTAGCATGTCCTCAAGGTTCATTCATGTCACAGCTTCCCTCTGAGTTTCCTTCCTTTTTAAGGCTGGATAATATTCCATTGTTTGGATTCACCACATTTTGTTAATCTGTTCATCCGCCAGTGGGCTTTGGGGTTGTTTCTACCTGTTGGCTATTGTGAATAATGCTGCTATGAATGTGGCCGCACACATATCTATTCAAGTCTCTGCTTTCAGTGTTTTAATTTTCATTTTTAAAAATCCACAAATATGTATTTACATTTCACTGGAAGAATACGTATCAAAAGTGATAATATCTCTGGGTGACAGATGATAGGAGATTCTGTGTGTGTTGTTCAGTGTTTTACAAACTTAAGTTAGTTTTATGGTTTAAAATAAGATTTCTCTGAAGGGTGACCATCAGGTGGGTGACTAGGTGAACCCCCGAGCCCGCCCCTTCCTCAGCCTGTCCCCTGTCTCTCAGCCGCCATGCAGCAGATGCTGACCGAGAGCTGTAAGAACCGCTTCCTCCAGATGACCTACGAGTCTCAGAGGCAGAACCTGGTCCAGCAGGCCTGTTCCAGGTAATGTAAGGAGAGGCGTCCAGAGCAAGGGAGTTGGGGGAGCCGGCTTTGGGCCCAGGGAGTCCCCTGCCTGGCCACCCCAGCCTCGGCCATGCTCTCAGGCAGGTGGTGACTGGTCTCCATGACTTTTCTAGCTGGACCTCATGGTTCTGTGTTGGGCTGTGAGAAAGTGACAATACCTCATGTCATTGCACTTCACAGATACTGTGTTTTTTACAAATTAAAGGCTTGTGGCAACCATGCCTCCAGCAAGTCTGTTGGCACCATTTTTCCTAAAGGCTCAGATGGTTAGCACTGTTTAGCAATAAAGAATTTTTTAATTCAAGTATATGCATTGTTTTTTGAGACATAATGCTATTGCACACTTAATAGATTACAGTTATGTAAACGTAACTCATACATATGCACTGGGAAACCCCAAGTTCTTGTGACTCATTTCATTGCAGTATTTCCTTTATTGTGGTGGTCTGCAACCAAACCTACACGATCTCTGAGGTGCCTGTAATCACCACCACTTCTCACGCCCTCCTGTGTGCCGGGCTCTCGGCCACGTGACATGCACTAGCTTATTGGATCTCCAAGGGACTCTACTGTGACTAGCCCCACTTTACAATCAGCTCAGGCTCAGGGAAGCCATGTGACACACCCAAGGAAACACAACTAGCAGCTGACAGAGCCAGGATTCAAACCCAGACAGAGTGGGGGGGCGGGGTGCTCCTGACGGGGGTGCACTCATCATCACCAAGGATCCACACAGGTCGGGGGCAGGGTGCACTGGGGGGACGGAGATGGGTTGCCTTCGATGCTGAAGCCACTCTGGTCTGACCCTCCAAGTCCCCCATGGCTCTGTGGGTGTGTCTGTTGGGTTGTCTGGCAGAGCCGGGTGAGAAAGGCCCAGTCGATGCTCAGGAGCCCCAGACGGGGACAGGCAGTAGCCCTGCTGCCCTGTGTGTCTCCTCCCACCCAGGGCCGCAGCTGCCAGCCTCCCCTGCATCCTCAGGTGCGGACTCTCCCTCTTTCCTGGTGCATGGCATTGTGCTTCTACTAGTAACTGTGATGTCTTGGGCAAGTTGCTTTTCCTTTCTGAGTCCCAGTTTTCATACCAGAAAAATGGGGATAAATCAGTACCTTCCCCTACAGTCGCTGGAACCTTTAATGAACATAAGGTATGCCATATAGGGTTCAATAAATAACAGCTATTGTTATGAACAAACAAACTCAAAGCCAAGATGCACCCAAGTATGGACATACATGAGGTTGCAAGTTTGTATTTTTGTGCCAAAATCGCTAGACTTGTTCTAGGGGCTGAGAGCAGACCCACTGCCAGGGCGAGAACGCCGGGGTGGGGAGTGCAGATGCTAGTGCGGAGGAAGGACAGCTTTCTCAGGGCCTGAGCGGCTCACCTGGGAGGCGGTGTTCCGGTATAGGGGTGGGTGTCTCCCAGCTCCCAGACACAGACTCTGTCACCTCCTACCAGGCCATGGGATTCAGACAAACTCTGTGTCTGCCCCGCCTGGAACATGACCCCCAGCAGGCGCTCCCTAAGCATTGTTGAATGAATAAATGGTTTATCTTGATCTCCTCCAAGGTGCCTGGCACATAGTAGGTGCTCAGAAAATGTTGAGAGAGTAAATGAATGTGCTGTCTTTGTGGCAGCATGGCTGAAATGGATGAGCGGTTCCAGCAGATTCTGTCGTGGCAGCAGATGGATCAGAACAAAGCCATCAGCCAGATCCTGCAGGAGGTAAGCCCTTGCCCAGGACGTGAGGGCGGGGGTGCACGAAGGGCACGCTGGGAGCCCTGTCCCAGAGAGCGTGTGAGACCCCACATGCTTAGTGCATTTAATACAAACCCTCAGGAAGAGAGGGGCAGGGAGAGGCCTCGCGTGGTGATCTGGTCACTGAAATCCAGACAAGCACCCCCTTACCCTGGCTGGCACCCACTCCCTGTGCTGTGGGGGCTCCATCATGAGGATTGAAAGGGCAGGGAGTGGTGCAATCGCACCACGGAGGAGAAGCCCACAGAGCGCTGCAGGACCTGGGCTCACCTCCGAGCCCGCTGCACCGTCCGCTCGACTGAGGTCTGCCGCCCACTGGGAAGCCAGGCAGGTCCTGCTCAGCAGCCTGTCTCTTTGCAGAGCGCCATGCAGAAGGCTGCATTTGAGGCTCTCCAGGTGAAGAAAGACCTGATGCATCGGCAGATCAGGAACCAGGTGAGTGGGGGTCGTGGACCCCCTTCTAGACCTGTCTCGTCAGCCTTCAGAGACACGCAGAGGTGGCTGGACAGGCCGCAGTTAAGGTTGAATCCTGGCTCCTTCACAGGAGCTCAGCAGGAGGCCTCCCTGCAGAAGCTCCCTTTCCTCCCAGAACCTCGGTCAGGGGCTTTTGGCAGGTGCCTGAGGCAGCACTGTGGGTGCCCAGGGCTGAGGGGAAGGGCAGCTGCGGCCTTGACCGCGGGGGCAGCCTCTGTGCTGAGCACTCCGCAGGCAGCCGGCTCAAGCCCCAGTGTCCCATCAGCTCTGAACTGGGACAGACGGGATCTCCCACCTGAGGGAGCAGGGAGGGCCTGACGTCAGCTGGGCCTGGAGGAGAGAGCCAAGGCTGACCTCGGGCTGGCTCTGGGCGGGCCCCACCGCTGTGGCCTCTGGGCCGTCTGACTCTCTGGGCTTCCTGAGGGTGAGGTGCGCTCTCTGGGCTGGAGATGAAGTGAGCTTTCAGGCTGTGGGAATGCTCATCGCATCGTACTCAACACTTTGAATTTCACATTTTGCATGTGTTTTTTTTCTTTTTATTCTTTTCTTTTTTGGCCAAAACCAGCTTACCTTTTTATTTCCCTCTTTAATTTCAATCCCACATAGCCGGACATGAAGCTCATTCCTCTGACCAGGGGTTGGTGGGGACCTAGGAACTTAGGGACAAGGGCCATAGGGTCATAGGCACAGGCTGTAGGGTCTGACCCCCAGGGCTGAAAGTCCCCAGTCACACCCTGGGGTGTGCAGTGACCCCTAGATATTCTCACTGCGGGTGGTTTTGACCCGCCAGGCCAGCTGTTCCCCTTTAGACCCTGAGAAGGCACATCCAGGGAAAGGGCTCACTCACGTACCTGCTCTGTGTCATTAGGCAAGTTACTTAACCTCTCTGAGCCTCAGTTTCCTTGTCTGTAAAATGGAGGCAATAATACCTCCTAAGAGCCAGAGGAGAATTGACAAACCGATACATATAAAGTGCCCAGCACAGGCCTAGCATGCAGAATCCTCAATAAATATCAGCTACTACTCTTGTTATTATTCAGTCACTTCCATGACCCTCTGCTCCTGTCTAGGACAGCTCTGCAGAGGAAGCAAGAAAATTGGTCAACAGTATTGACCAGGCAGGCATGTCCACACCCCTGCCCAAAGCACTCAGGGCCCCTTCATCCCATAGATCCCCAGAACAGATTCTCAGACCCCACTTGGCCATCAGAGAACAGTGGCACAGACTTGAACTATGGTTAATGTGAATAAAAAAAAACCCCTGTTTCATCTTCTGTTTAGATTAAGTTAATAGAAACTGAGTTATTGCAGCTGACACAGCTGGAGTTAAAGAGGAAATCCCTGGACACAGAGGCACTACAGGTATGTAGGGCTCCCTGGCCTGCCCGGTCCCTCCCCTGTGCCCCCTGAAATCCCCGCCTGGTGCCCCACCGCCTCTCCAGCAAGCCGGGCAGGTCTCCTCCGTGGCTGTGACCTTGGAGGGTGCCCCAATCCCAGAAGGCTGATGGGAGCGCAGGCCAAGCCTAGGGCTCGGGTCAGCTGTGGCCAGGCAGGAGGGTCAGAGGAAGGAGGGTTTCATTGCCAAGGCTCACCAGGTGACATCTCCATCTCCACGTTTTCTTTGTTTTGGAGCGGGGTTGCTGCTGAGCTCCCTGTCTCTTTAAGCCATGCTTCTGGGGCGCTGGTTCGACTCGGGCTGACATCCTCTGGGGAAGGAGCTTTCTTGGTGTCGCAGGGATGTCCGGAGGAGAGGGCCCAGCCGTCGCTGCGTCGCTCCCTGCAGGCAGCTTCTCTGTGACTCGGCCTGCTGTCCTGCTCACAGAGAAGGGGCCGCAGGGACTGGCCGGCGGCGTCTGGACTGCAAGGCTGGACCTGGGTTCTGTCCAGCGCAGTCCTGCTGTGTGACCTGGGCGGGAGGGGGAGGGGCGGCCTTTCCCTTCTCTGCACCTCAACAGCCCTCCCCACCACGCGTCTCCCCCACGTGCTGTGGGGTCAGTGAGAGGAGGTCAGATACCCATGGCTTGTCATTTCCTTTGTTTGCTGTTTCTTAACACTCCACCGACATCAGTCACTAGATTCCATGCCTGGCCTTAGCCCCACGGGGCAGGGAGGTGCAGGCTTAGGAGCAGGTGGGGAGGGGATGCCCGGCAGAGGGGCCCCTCGGCTCTGCCCCCTAATTCTCAGCCTGAGATCGTGGGCAGACTTGAACTGAGTAGCCCTCCATGAGCCCCCGCTGACAGCCGAGAACTCTGCGGGGGATCCCGCCACTGTGCCCTGGGCCTTCTGGCATCAGGGCTGCTGGGAGCTTCCGGCGGCACTGGGTGTGGTCTTGTGTTGCAGGAGATGATCTCAGAGCAGCGCTGGGCCCTCAGCTCCCTGCTCCAGCAGCTGCTCAAAGAGAAGACACAGCGAGAGGAGGAGCTCCGGGCGATCCTGGTGCGTTGGGCTTCCGCGTAGCACCGAACACGGGTTTGCTTGCCCTCCATACACTTGCTATTCTTAGCAACACTTCTGTTATTCACATCATACTTGTTCATCGTGGAAAACATGGACGTTTACAAAGGAAGAGTCTCACTTCTGAGAGTTGTCTGTTGCTAACGGTTTGATGTACATTTTTCAAATGTTGTGGTGCTTCTTTATAGCTATGTGTGCACGTGCTTAAATGTAAAACAGTGCAGAGCCCTGGGTGACCAGCTCGCTTTCACCTGTTCTTCCCGTGTCACTGAAATACTCCTCCACATTCTTTTCATGTCTGCGTTTGGATAGGCCATCGTTTGGCCTGTTGAGCATTTAGATTGCTTCCCGTTCTTTACTTTCATGAGCAGTGCTCTCTGACCGTCTCTGCAGCTAAGTGTTTGAGAACAGCTGAGCCCAGGAGAGGACTTGCTGTGTCCAGGGCAGGCCTTAATAAGCCTTTGACAGGAAGTACCCAGCTGTCCCCTGTGCCCACATGGGTGTCACTCTGGCACGTCATTAGGGTGGCAGAGCTGCATTTAGGTAGCAGCCAGGTCGCGTCCTCCAGATTCCAAGTGCATGTGAGTGGTGAGGACGGAGGCCAGCCCACTGGCTGGGGCTGGAGGACCGAGGCACTCCCCTGGTGTCAGTACTGCTCCAGGCACCCTCTGGGCGCCAAGAGCAGGCCCTGTGCAGGGTACGGAGGAGACTGAGACCAGCTCCGAAACTTCTGAGCCCTGCGCAAGCCCCAGTGCCATGCTTGTGCCCATCAGAAGGTGCCTTCCCTCCCGCTGCCTCGCTGCATCGTGTACAGATTGTAGTGTGGGCATCGTGCAGGAGCAGCCATACACTTGGCCCTGGGTTCCTGCCCTCGAAGGGCGGTGAGGGACTCACTAGGGAAGGGAGCAGCACCTCAGCAGAACATGAGGTTCAGGGCCATGGGTTCCAGAAGAGAGGTACGTCCACAGCCCAGGCCAGGAGAGGGGAGCCAGCTAGGCAAGGCCCAGGAGTGACCACCAAAGGGCACTCAGGTCCCTGTGTGGAAACCCTGCTCCTGTGTCACATCAGACCCCCGTGTCCTGGATGGGCCGGCTCCGCTGCTCAGTCCCAGGCCCCAGAGCAGGACAGACCCGGTTCTGGATTTTGGCCCTGACACTGGGCAGCGCCTCCATCTTGGGCTGCTAATCACTCTGATGCTCAGCTTCCTCACTTGCGCAGTGGAGCCCATTGCAGTTGTGAGAATTAGTAAAAGGGCGTCTCGTGCACAGCACAGTCGCACGTAGCCGCTGTCAGTGCCATTTGTCCGCTGCTCTGTCCCCGGCCCCTAGAACAGTGCTTGGCCCAGACGGCTCTCCGGGAATATTTGTTGGATGCCGGAAGGAAGGAATCCGTCCCAGTAGCATGTTTACGAGTCTCCAGCTTTGTCAGACAGCGAAGGTGTCCTTGGACTCCTGTGTCCTTCCCGACCTGGCACCCGGAGGCCAGCCCGAGCTCTGGGAGGAGGAGGTGGCTGCCTGGCGGTTGGCCATTCCCACAAGCAGATGAGACAGTGTCCCTCCCAGGCTAGCGGCGCACAAGCGAGGTGCCAGGTGCAGCAGCCAGGGTCAGGCCCCCCACCAGGTGCATGTGTGAGACCCTTCTCAGCGGTCAGCCGGGGGCAGTGCTGCTCCCTGCCCTTCCTGCCTGTAGCTGACGTGCTGTGATGATAGTGGACAGGGACGCTGTAAGAGACCACGTGCCGTCCATACGCTCAGAGGAGCACAGTTCAGTCACCATCATTGTCATTGTTTTTACTCACCGATTTGTAACTAACAGCATCAACTTCGTTCTGGCAGACGGAGTTAGAAGCCAAAAGTGAAACCAAGCAGGAAAATTACTGGCTGATTCAGTATCAACGGCTATTGAACCAGAAACCCCTGTCCTTGAAGCTGCAGGTAAGGCCTGGTGGCGCCGCCCGCACCGGGAGCCTCAGGGATACCCTGCTGCTTGACCTTTCCAGCTTCATTCCGTGCGTGCTTCTGGCTGGACCCCGGGGCAGAGTGAGAGGGAGGGTTCATTCCCGTGAGGGCAGACAGCTGCTGGCGCTCTGTGCGTGCTAACACAGGTGGCGACAGTGCTGTCGCCGGCACCTGTGTGGACAAGCCGGATGTGGTCCTCTCTCCCTGTCTCCATCTTCTCCCTCTCCCCTCCCAGCACTTTTTTTTTAATGTTAAATAAAAATGGAGTATTTCTACATATACTATTTGGCAGCTTCTTTTTCCTCTTAGTGGTGATGGGCAGCTGTCCAGGCCTGGACACGTACTAGTAGAGTCTGCATTGTTTCCCCACAGCTGCATACCATGTGGCATATGGATGGCCCTCGTTCATTTAAACAGTCCCCCCAATGGTACTTAAGTTGCTTACTGTTTTCAAGTTCACAAATAGAGCGACAGTGAACTTCCTGAACATCCATCTCTCTGCGCTTCCACATGCATTTTTGTAGGGAAAGTTCCAAGAATACATTTTACACTTCGGTTATATATATTCACACCCTTTGTTTGCTGTTGTAAATAATGGCTTCATGTCTTCT